>NC_084667.1:7475000-7775000 GCF_028389875.1 Rhea pennata
TTTCATATGCGCAGAAAGCGAGTGAGTGTGACAAAATGGGTACCAAGTTAGCCTCATGCACTTAGTAAATCCATACTATTTTTCCCACAGCTTTTTGACTTTTTGTGTGGCTCTAATTATTTTTTCTAAAACATATTCCAAATATTTTCATGCTATTCAGAAAACTGGCCTGTAGTGACTTGGATCATACCTCCTCACCACCTCCAACTAAATATAAATATTATATCTATTATTGTTGAAGTACACAGTAGTCTTCCTGACTCGTATATGTATTTTGGATACTTAAAATAGTTGTTTCTAGTCCTGTTTCACTCTCCAGTTCTGTTAGTATTTTAGGATAGTGGCTATGCAAATCTTTGAGTTTTGCTTCAACCCCAATGACCATTTCTACTTCTAGCTCTCTGCCTTTTCCTGTATGTAATGTAAATAAAAGCTCTGTGAGATCTGATTCAGACTTGAGAGCTCTCAGATAATTTCATCATTACTTTATCTCTAAGATAAACTCTTTCTTGATAATCAGTTTTTCCTTTGATTCCTTCTACGGTCTCTACTGTTTACTAAAACAGTTCTTGAGGTGGTTATCCATTCAATACTTTTTTTCCTAGCTAAGAACAACAGCTAAGATATTTAAGAAATTTTAAGCTTCTTCTATATTTAAAACATGGAAATCTATAGGACACAGACTTCATTAGTTATATCTCATTTATCCAGGTTTGCTTTTTAAATAAACAAATATTTAAAGAGTAAAATAATATAGTTTACCTATAAAATTCTAAGTGAATCATCTCAAAGAAAACATTGTTCTGTTTATGTGTATTGACCACAAAAGTACATAAATCAGATGTATTTAAATAAAAACTACTACTCAATATTTCCCTTTTTTTTTTTTAGTATAAATGTAATTTATTGTGACCTAAAAAGCACATGGTCAGCTCATGGTCATAAAAGCAATACAAATGTTGCCATATGGACAAGTATTTGATGTGATGAAGCTATTGAATTTCTCAGTCCCCATAGACTGAAATTTTACTTATAACAACCCAAATTTTTAATTTGGGGGAATATTTTTCTTCAGATTGCAAAAGCCTTTTTTTCACATCTATCTCATGAAAATCTTAGGTTAGGCTTTTAGCGATGCAGTATAGTCTCATAAAATGTGACAGACTTAGAATATTTGTTTCTGTCAGTCATATTCTGACAAAAACTGATTTAATCTCATGTTCACTTAGCAGAATTTCAACAGGAACAGATGATCTCCTCTACTGTGTAATTAGAATAACACTTATTTTACTACCGCAGAAAGTGTTTAGATAACAAAATACATATATTTGTACAGTGCTTCTAGAATGTGCTAAAGATTCTAGTAATACTCTTAATATTCATGAATTCACAATAAGTTCCAGTTCTAGTTCATCTTTACTCTAAAGCTCAAAGTTCAGCTGGCTGAAATGTCTTTGGGCAAATATATAGTCTGAAAACTACTGAATTTAGCTTTCTTTTATATCAAAACAATCTAAATCTTAAAAAAAAAAAAAAAAAAAAAAAATTTCAGGACCAGAAGGCTTTCATGAGACTTAAACTCAGCTTATCTTCAATGATTTAACTTGCATATGTGAAAATAGTGAAACAAGAAGGAAAATATTGTAATGAATTTCATTATGGAAAATTTTGAGAAACAAGAAAGCTGTTTAACACTGAACAGGGAAATGATCTTAGCTGCATTAAAAACTATAGTGAACGTGTATCTCAAAAATTAACAGTATTTGATTTTTTAAATTTTATTTAGACCACATGCTTAAAGAAATTTGACATCAAACCTCTGAAGCCTTGCAAATGCATTTAAAAATTTAGGTGATATCAAGGATAATTTATGAATTTATTTTTACCCACACATCTCTTACCTTATCACAGATCTCCATTCATCCACTGACTTCTTCACACACAGTCCCTTCCTCCTTCCCACCATAGTTTCCACCAAATAAAAATCCTATTTTCACTCAGTGTTTCCTCAGACAGATGTATTCTGACAGGAGCAGCTAGAGTCTAATTCTAATCCCAGGCTGCATAGCAAGCAATAATCTTTCATTTTAATGTGGTTTAATAGGTTATTTCCAGCTGCAGAAGTGCACAGTAAAAATACATCCTAGCTATGATAAACACTGGTAAAAAGGCAGTATACAAGCAAATATAAGCACCTCTAAAACCTAAAGAATCATGATATTCCAGTCAACCTTAATCAATATAAAAGCAGCAGTAAAATCCTAAAATATAAGTATTCTCCACCACTAATAAACTTATCCTTGCTGGGAACTGCAAAAAGTTAATGCTCTAGAAAAGATGGATCTTTTGCTAAGAGGTGATCAGTATCAGATGGCTTTGGTAGGTTTATCTAGATTAATAGTGCTGTGGATCCATAGATATTAAAGCTAGTTTCACCCAATAGAACTTTTTAGCTCCACTTCATCAGTGCATACTGCATAAATACAGTAAACTGATACCCTAGTCAGCTCAGGTTCAGACAAGGTAGATTCTATTTTACAATCCAGAGCTGTAGTTGACAAGCTCTGTAGATTCAAGCTCTCTTCAAGTCCATCAGAGGGACTTGAGGAAGGGACCTTTGGCAGTCATTTGGGCTGATCTCCTTCTCAAAGCGGGGCTAACTTCAAAGCTTCGTCACGTTACTCAGGGCCTTCTGCGCTCGAGTTTAGACAGTCTCTCAATAGGGAGATACCACAGCCTCTCCGGGCAACCTGTTCCAATCCTTAACCACTTACAGTTAATAGAACCTTAATTCACTCACAGTGAAGAATTTTCTGTAGGTCCAAACAGAATTTCTCACACTGCACTTTGTGACCATTGCCGCTGCTTCTTTCCATTAACACATCTGAGAAGAGTTTGGCACCACCACGTCAGTGACCAGCCCCGTCAGAGAGTGAAGACTACAATTAGATTCATCTTTAGCCTTGTCTTCACCAGGCTAAACATAGCAAATTGTTCGGAAAGCATTTTGTTTAAATATCAAGCATCCTCTAGCTTTATTCTCTGTGTAATAGTTGAATGTGGGGAAGATGTAACTTCCCACATAATTTTTAAAAAGTACCATATAGTACAACCAGAAGCAGACCATTTCACTTGTCTTCGAGTGTCCAGAGACACAAACGTGCAGCCACTCTTCCCTACCTGAGTCATGAATTAGCAATGTGTAACCAGTCAGCTCCCAAATCAGGGAAATGGATCAAAAGCCAATTTTTTGTGTGCTGCTTTTATGAAAGGGTTAGTTTTAAGTTATATTTGGTTGATTGAAAATTTATATCCATTAGGATCCCTCATAATTTACTCAAATTCAGAGGGACTAACAAGAACATTAAAGTCAACATGCAATGGCTTCACAGTGTTTCAATATTGCCAATTTTAATAGTCCCAAAATTATCCACAACTATAAATTGGTCTTAAAATGATAATTTAATAAAAATATAAATTTCTTTTGATTATTGAACCTTTAAGGTACATGTGGACCTACATTTTTCTGCTATATATGAGACCTATATAAAAATACATTTTTTTACTTGTTTCTTTTGAAAAATAAATGAGATTTACATGCAAGTAGCTCAAGTCTTTAATTGGAACAACTTTGAATTATCTAAAAAGTTTTCTGTAGGTTCAGAGAGAAAGTATATATGGTATCAATTCCTCAGCTGTGTGACTATAATCCTAAAATCTGAAAGGAAGGGGAGAAGGCTGAACTGTTTCACTAAGGAGCATAGTAGTACAAATGAATAAATAATGACTATTGATTTCAAAATATAGCTTATGGTGCTTTATATTATAAAATAATATTTAGTATAACCAAAATTATTTTTTCAAAAGAAAAAGTTGATATCCTTATGGCTTTTCTCCTCTAACTTCTCCATTAGTTTACATAATGTCTTGAAATTAGACAAAAGGAAGACCTTGTTTGTGATATTAGTCCTTGCTGTAAGTCTGAATTGTAGGTGTAATTCAGTTCAGATTTAGTAGACATGTTTTTTAAATTATAGAGAAATGTATTATAGAACGGAGTACAAAGAGTACTCTTTATCCTCCATCTTTTCCTTCTATTTTTAAAGACCTTATGGCTGGAATATTCAATTATTTGATAATAAAAGTGATTGATTAGTAAAAAGGTAATTGAGTTTGATGCAATCTCTATCTAGTAATATTCAGATCATATAATGCAGTTACGGAACTCCTGTCAGTGCATTTCATTTTTATGCCCAGACATTTAGAGAGAGAGAAAAAAAGAAAAGAACAACACCAACAATGGGAAATAGAAATTCTGTGCATAAGAAAAGACTCTACGTGGGAAGGTGTTAGATAGTAATTATGAGGCTTTTATTTCACTAATTATTCTTCAGCCTTTCAAATGTCAGTGTAGGTCATGGAGGCAGTCATTGTTCAAAGGAGACCAGAATTTAAATAGGAAGGACACGGTAGATATGTCAAACAGATACTAACTTGAAATAATGTCAAATTATGCATCAGTAAAATACAAGAATCAGCTACGTGATAAACTTTTTCATACTTTTATTTTCAAGTTCACTAACTTCTGTGGAACGCTTTCCCTTGCTTTTCTTTTTTATATAGATCTTAGTGGTGAATCTGCAAATATACCAAATTTACATTCATACATCATTTCATTAGAGGTTATTTATCAAGGAAGTTAAATCTCATCTTCTTGAAGCAAGAAATATCCATGCTGCATCTTTATATATTACTTAAGTTTTATTTGGGGGGGGGGGGGAGTAGAGAAAAAAGATACATGTATCATAAATGTATTTATATTTGGCTTCCTTTCCCTAAATTTTTATCCTCCTGGTAGGAGAGACATTTCCCTGTCATCAGTAATCAGTCAAAATTTTTGTCCTCCTTGTCCCTCCCTGCCCCAACTTTTTTACATTTAAAGAGAAAAGCCACCATTTGCTGTCAGAATGATGGTTGAGTTCAGTATAATTTGTGTATGATATATATACTTTTAAATACAAAACTTTGAAACACTTGTATTTTGATGCTTTAATAAATGAGAATTTTTTTTTTTTTTTTTTTTTTTTTTTTTGAAATTCTGACCCTATTAACTTCAAGAGAGTAAGGCTTTTATTTTCTCAGTGGTTGTTCTTTTTTACAGGAATCTGGATCCAAGTGACACTGAAATAACTCAATTTTATTAAAATAACTTTTTAGATCATGATAGTTTGAGCTTGGTGGGTCCAGGATATTATGTTGATGCTAGGCTGATATAAACATCCTCGTTTTTAGATATGAATATTTAGTCTGTACCGTCCTTCAGTAATTGGATGGGTGGTCTTAGATTAGATCCTTAGTGATCTTCCCATTTCAGGTTTTTTCTCAGAGAAGATGATCTGAGGTTAGAATTCAATTGAGAAGACTTATTTAAATGTCCAGGAAAACTTTAAGCATAATTTTTATTTCTGACTCATGCTACAAACCCCACACTACGTGAGAATCCCTCATGCATCCAAATTCAGATGAAGTCAGAAAATGTCTCTGGCACTCACAAATGCCTATTCTCTTCTCTTCGAGGTTTGCCAGGTGGCAGTAAAGAGGTGAGATGAGGACTGTGATGTGGCTGCTGTCCAAGGGGACATAGAACACTTTCTCTGAGGCCTTTCCATCCTAAATAAAATACAGTTCTGGTACGCTTTACCATTTAAACTCATTGACCGAGACCCTCGCCACCCTCTTGTCCAAGAGGACTTCTACCTATATAGATAGTTTCATGTCCATGAAAACATCAACTTGATGTTATAGCAGTCCTGCTACTCTGGAAAGAAGGGAGCAGATTATTTTGTTTGAGTCTGGATTTCAGATAGTGAGGGTATTTGGAAAGAAGATAATGCCTGTCCTCGAGCCACACTTTCTAGCAGATGGTGAGTTCAGGAGCTTTAATTTATGCTGTGTCTCAACAGGGCTGGTATATGCTTCTTTTGCACTATTGTTTGCTAGGTAATCCTCGATATTGAGGAGGAAGGTGAGAGAAGAGGGAGCAGTTGTTCATTCAAAGTGCTGTTAGAAAGGAGTGTAACAGCTATAACGAGCAAGCGAGGCCTTGTGCCAAGGCAGGAAAACACGGCTTTGGGCTGGTTCAAGGTATTATGTAGTCTTAAGTCTCCGCTGCAACGCCAAGAGTAAAGGCTAGGGCACTACCTTGCTAAATAACTGCCCTTTGAGTATAAAGAGGCTTAGCAGGGCAGAACTGCATTATGACCAAAATGCATTTATTCAGTCAAGCTACCTATATGTTTGTTGGCTATGTGTTTGCTGGCTAAGCAGGCAGCTAAGTCAGGAGGGACATGGATCTCTTAACATTAGTTTTACAGCAATATTGAACTCATTTTGAAATCCCAAGCTGTTTATCTGACAAATCATAGTTTCTGAAGTTGGAGGATGCTGTTTTTCCACAAGGCATCTTTCATCTCTCAAACTACTAAAGAATATTGAGAGCTCTAAAGTGTTGTCACTTGCCCACTACATGATACAAATATTATCAATTTCAAAGGCCGCTTGCTGTTAAAAAATAAAAAAACTAAGAAGGGACTCAAAAATCTGTTTGAACTGATTATCAACAGCTAAAGCTGTATCTTTTTCCAGGCCACAAAGTTATCTGCAGTGCTTGAAGTCTTTTGGTTAGAAAATGTATTTTGAAGAGCAAAGAGGAGGATACTGTTGGGTTTCTCTTCCTTTTCTTCTTGAGAGAAGAGAAAAGATAATCAGAACATTTCTTAAGAGATTTTCCTGAGAATTGCACAAATTCTCTGGATTTTTTTTTTCTGATCTCCATCTTCTAAAGCATAAGATATTTTTTTCTCCTTTAAAATCAGAATATAAATCAGAATATAGTATCTTCCTTTCCCCCCATCCCAGCCCTTTATCCAGTTGCCTACAGGGTGCAGGTTGTCTGTGAATCTTTAAGCTTGATAAATGTTGATGTTATTATAGAAGATAAAAATTGAAAATTAGATGGTTTTATTATTCTAAGTTTGACCTAAGTTTCTCTTTACTGTTATCTAAATATATTCTTATCTATATCAGGCATGCATTTATTCCAAGAAAAGTTACCTTTCCTATTTCTTATTCATGGCACTGTTCTAATTTTCTTCAAAACAAACAGGGAGAAATAACATAACTGTAAATAATAAGCCATATTCGCTAAACTGTGTTTGAGGAAAAGAGCAAAATTAATACAAATGAACTTTGGATAAGGTGAAATTTGAATTTTGATTTTAGAATGCTTGAAAAGCAAGAAGTACAATTTTTAGAATTGTCAGTTATAAAGATGACAATTCCTACATCACCAGGTTACCATTAAACTTCTTCCTATTAAATAATTATTTTTTTTTATCTTATAAATATTCCTTTGCGTGACCTTGCCAATAAACAAGTTAAAATGGATTTCCATGAGTCACTTACCAAAAATCACCTAGGAAGAACTGGTTGTGGTCTAGAAAAACACATATATTTTTCAATATTATAATACGTTACAGTCAACAGCAAATGTGATACCTTTTTGTTTGAATAGCCGTTGTATCTGCATAAGCTGTTGCGTAAGAACAGAAAGCATTTGTGTTGTCTCCACTCTAGATACCAACCATAAAAAATACAAATTCTCCAAAGCTCCTTATCTCGATATTGTTAATAACAATCTGCCTTTCAAAAATGATCACAAATGCAGCAGCTGTCTCATTTCCAGTGTATTTGCTAAATCCTACAAAGACTAAATCGTTCTCAGAGTTATTTAAATGTGAAAATATACATGTATATATTTTTTTTCTTCTACAACCTGCTAGTATCTATTATAGAAAAGACATTTGTTATACAAATTATAACTTGCTTAGTAGTTCTGATATGACCCAAATAACCCTATTCATTTTGTGGAAACAGTTTGAGAGCCTACGCTGCATTATTCATTAATGTTGTGGATAACAACTTCAACCTCAGGACTGTTGAGCCAGCACTTTCATGAGCAGTAATTTCCCTGAAGGAGGAAGGAGAAAAATTGTCCCTGCCCTGAGGTCTGAAAAATAGTCTTCACTACAGGAAGCATTTGCTGAGGGAGTATCTAATGAGAGGAATTCCTCAGAGAGAGAAATATTCCTCCAGAATTTTTTTGGAAACCTTAGGCTCTCCAGAAGACAGTTATAGAGAATAGCATGTTGGGTTTTTTTTCTTATCTTCCCACCCTATGACACCCATCTGCACACTTTTGGGGAGCTCCTGAAAAGGGCAATTGGTGCTGTGGAGTCAGTGTTTCTTTTATTTCTGCCTTTTTCTCCCTGGTTTGCCTAACAGAAGAGAAGAAATGTTGTCCTCTGAAGAGAGGATGTTGTATGTGTGAGCCAAAACTTCATACTTGAAATGAGTGTTTATGGGGAGGGAATGAGGAGTGAATCTGTCTTTCCCACACCAACAGGCAGGATTAAACCACACCAAACTCTTCCAATAAGCTGATATCTTCACTCTGTATTGATTATAGTTGTATGGTCTGTTTATACTGGAGGGCAGAAACAGAATGCAAGCTCACACTGATCTGGTCAAAGGAATATATTTAGTGTCACTGTCCTCCCACTCTTCAGCAGTTATGCTGTTGAAATCCAGTTGGGTTGTTGGTTCTTGTTAATAACATCTTTTACTGCACATGGACTGATTTGGCAATGATGGCCCCCAAAATGGACTGCCTATTTTCAAATTCATGGCTTTCTCATGAAAAACATAACAGGTGATAGGACAACTTCTGTGAAAGTTTCTGTTTTAGCTACAAAAAAAAGAAAAAAAAAAAGTATTTCAATTGCTTCAAGGCTAGGGATTCACATTTTCTTCTCATATGTCTCATATTCATCTTGTTCTCCAAATAACAGCTTGATTATGATGTCTTTTTCAACAGCATAAATGAAAATTTCTCCCTTGTAATCAAAGGGAAAGTCAGGATAGGAAATAGAATTACATGTTTGTTTTTTAAACAACAGTGAAACACACAAACAGATTGACATTAATGTGTGCCTGCCTTTACTTTTTATCAAACATGAATTATTCAGGGAGTATCACAGCATGTATTAGTTACAAATAATTAAAATGTAAGTGGTATTGGAACTATGTCTAGCATGCGTCAGTAGCTCCAAATATTTGCAAGTTGCAAACAAGACCTTTCTGATCTTGATTTCACAACTGTTTTACACCAGCCATAATCTTACGATCATACAGATTGGAACGGACCTCAGGAGATCATCCAGTCCAACATCCTGCTCAAAGCAGAGTCAGGACTGAGCATATTAGCTGGTGCGATACTGAAGACTGGATGTTATGAAACACTAAAATATATGTCACTCGGAAAATGAATAGTTCAGGCAGGCCCCCATGCTAATCTTCGCGGTTTAGCACTAACTGCCGGAGACAGGAGGATGTACAACTAGCAGCACAAGAAGATGTGCTGTGTAGGCAAATGTTGAACAAAATCAAGTTTCTTTTACTGCCAATAAATGAACAGCTCCAGCAAAGAATGCAAAGATAAAAAATTATTTCTTTTCTTCAGCTTAAGCTTGCAAAGTAAAATGAAAGGGAAGATATGAGTGTCATTTTGGAAAATGAATAAGATAAGCCAATTGACTGGAATATGACAGTACCTTCGCTGCCTATGGATCAGTGTACCAACTTATACAGTCCAGGTGAATTTCTCTGTAAAAAACAGCCATACCCAAGACTGAGGAAAACTCACATTTGGGAGGCAGAAGAAAGACAGAAAAAGATGAATTAAAAGTAATTGCTCTTACACATGTAATTATCATATTCAGAGTTGAAAAAGAGAACCAACATGGATAAAAGCACTTCTCTTGAAGGCCACAGAAAATCCAGGAAGTGGAAAACAAGGGTGACAGTGGGAAGTTAGGTCAGAGATCTATTTATTTTTTCCAATAAAAGGCTGAGAAAGTATTTGTTTTCTGTGCACGTGGAAAATACAGTAAAAATATTGATTCTTCTGTTTTTCCAACACTCATAAAAATATTCAGTGTTTGGAAGTTTAGCATTTCATCTCAAGTTTCATTTTTTTCTATTTTCTAGGAAAATAAAAGATTAGGAACTTAAGAATGTTAGATTTAAAAGAATTTAAATGAAAATCCTAAACATGCTGAACAAAGAAGAGATTAAGAATGTCATGTAAACAATACTTGCCAAATGCTATAAAATAAACAAGAATAAAAAAATCCTGTTAGTAAATCAAGTCCCTGTGAGATGCTAATAGGTTGCTACAGATTTAAATAAATCTATTCCTATGTTCTGGAGCACAAATTCCAAAGAAATCTTTCAGAGTTTGTGCAATGTGAACTTGCTCATGAATGTGACTTCAGTCTAGACAGAACACCAACCAGGCCCTTCTTTCATTGATATTATTACAGGGTTACTCGGATCAAGTTCCTCTATTTATAAATGTTCACAGAAATACCTGTTTGTTATGTTTTAGGCAGGGTACCAAGGTTGTCTGCCAAAAATGGGCAATCTCTTAAAGTCTTCCTTTTTTTGTTTATTTATTTTTTTTTAATTGATTTCAGGCTGACTTAGCTGATACACTTGCAAAGCTTTCCTGAGGTCTACCTCTAGAAGAAAATAGGCTAGAACTTCAGAGAACTACAGCCTCAATTACTTTTCAGAATATGTTCTGCCTCCTGAATAAAACAATATCCAGCTTCTTTTAATCCCCAAACATTGTAAGGCCCCATACACTTTTACCAAATGCTGTGCAAATCAAGCCAGAGTTTAGGACTCTCTCTGTATGATTTTATGGTTCTTCTCTTTCATTCTTTTGCATTCAGATCTGCTCCATACTGCACTGGTGCCACGAGGTGAGATCTGTCAACTTAGGGGAGACTTAGGGGAGCTTTTATTTTGTTCCTGTGCCCTGTGTCCTCACTGCCCAGATTTTTTAAAAAGAAAATGTAAGGGAAAGATTTGTTCACTTTTGCAGTCCCAAGGAAAATATAGCAAGCTGCTTCTGAGGATGTCGTGACTATAGGGTGCTCTGTATGGAAGTGGAATATGCTCTGCACATAACTACACAGAAACTACACAGAATTTAGAATTTAGAAACTGTAACTTAGCTGCTGAACTCTGTCAAGATTGCAGAGTAAGGGTATGAACTGTGGGTTTCTTGGAGTTTGGAATTTTTTTTGATGTACTGTAACTTGGTAAAAAATTGCAGCTTCGTAAAAATGGTGGAAATACTATAGAGAACAGCAAAAGCATACTTTAGCTTTGAGTACCCTTGTCAAAGTTCAGGCTCTTACACAATGCGATCATAGAGCTTCTGAGTAAAATAGTTATGTACATGATTTTATGCAGCTTAAGAATTTACTTTTTCTCAGAAAAAAACAGTTTGAATTTTAGGAAATATTAAAAGATACAAGACAACCGTATGTGGACAGCATGAGACATGAAACCTATTTATCTACCAGCTCAAGGGATTACCTTCCTGGATAATACAGTTCCTCTCCATTTGTGGTGTTTCCCACTTTAAAGGGACAAAAGGATCAGCCTTTCCCAACCTGCTAGTGCTGTGTGGTTCAGTGGGAATTCATTTTACTCTGTAGTGGAAAAATGTTGTATAGAATGAGGAGAGAATCTATGGAGTTACCTAGAATTTAGGTAATGGAAACTGGGCTTAGAACAGAGGAGGGAACAAACTTCCCATTTGTTTTCCTGGTTGGGTTTCTGCATACGGGGCTATAATCACTGCAGACTTGGGGCATTTCTCTCTCATGGGGTTATGACCTGACCTACCTGAAAGCTGAATCAATAGGGATAACATTTCTGATGGAGACAAACGTAATCTAGATTAATGACTGTTCCTGACAAAAATGGAGAATATAGTCAAGTTTATGCCAAAGGCTGCAAATTGGAGTTAAACTATGACACAGGGTACTGAAAATCTAAAATCAGTTCAGATACTTAGTGGTAACTTCCTTCATTCCTCCCTAGAATTGTCTACTACACAAAATACAAATTTCCTACATAGAATTGGTAATATTCATTAGGCAGAATGTGTCTTTAAATGTTGTGGAAAATTTATTAGGAAAGAATGGGGAATTCCTAATTAGGAACTGTGTGACAATTAGAATTGCTACATAAATAAAAATAAAAAACAAACAAGCAAAAATAAAATAACATTAGAGGAAAAAGTCTCCTGCACAAAATCCCTTATGCAGCATGGAAAAATGCATATCAGTCAAGGGTAAGCAGGATATGCTCATGATAGCACTGTGGTATCTAACTAAAGCAAATCCACTTGTCTTGGATTAATCTAGACCTGTTTGACTCATCTCAGTTTCATCTCAGTAACCACCTCTTGGTTTCTCCATTTCAGAGTGTTTTTCTAAATTGCTCAAAAACTTTTTGATTCCTGCTTGCTAAATAACAGTGGGAAAAGACAGAAAAAAACATTATCTACTTTTCTCTTGTCTGCTGTTCTGCGCGGATGAATGCATCATTTCACCCTGACTGCAGCCTACCAGGTTTTGCTCCTCTTCTCCCCTTCTCCCCAGTGATCACATCCAGGGAACGAGTACGTGTTGAGAAGTAACTAGTATTTTTTCTTCTCTTAGGATCTGTCACAGAACATGTACAGTCAGCCAGACCAAAGAGCCAGGCTAGTCCCTCTCCTCTCACTTTCAGCACCACTTTAGGAGGGAGGCTTGAACCCGACCTGTGGAAGACCTGCATTTGCCGCAGGAAAATCTGGAGAGGATTTGTGGGTGACTTCCCTCACTTTTCTTGAAACAAATCAATATACTGGCTGTGGTTTATTTTTGAAAAACAAATGAAATTATTAGTCATCCATTAAGTTGCAGAGATTGTGTCACAGTTCAATTTTCTCCATTTCATTGTCACCCTAGTACTTCTTAAAGCTTCGCTTCACCTGGGGACCCTTACAAGATTCTTTACACTCTTTCAGACTATTGAAGACTATTTTGTGGGTGCACACCCCTCTTTGGGCTTTAACCAAGTTCTTTAATGTCTGTGCATTTTTCTCTTTTTATCTCCTCTCAGTGTTTTACAAATGTGAACTCCCTGTAGGTATTAATCATTAATAGTAATCAATAATCATTAATCTCTCCACCATTACCTTCATGTAATGGCCATCTCTTAAAAAAAATCCTTTTTGTTCTTTACTTTGAGTAATGCTGTCCTAGAGCTAGATTCAGTAGTATTTGTCCGAACTGAGTTTACTGTTGCTTCCACTTAATCCTATTGAAATTTTGATAAATAGAAAGGTCAAATGCAAGATTGATGCATTTACTGGAACTAATTAAATATTTTAAAAACAAGGATGCAACATACTTGATTCATTCCACATGTTGTGAATAGTGGGACAGCAAAATGAGTCTGATTCTTTTTATATAATGACCTAGAAAATAATTACTGAGTATCAAATTGGCCAGGAATTAATTATTAAAAATAATGCAAGATAGAAGCAACGCAAAGACTACAAAAGCGGCACATGGGAGTAAAACTATCTTTTTTCTTCGTAGTACTAACAAATATTTTCAAAATCAACTGAAGTTTGCTTTATGGTGCTAAATTAATATACACCAGTCGAGAATCTAACCTAAAATGTGTAGTTTCAACGTTACAGAAATGCAGCCAGTATCTGGGGTAAGACCTTACTGCAATAAGATCTAATAACAGACACTTAGGAAACCTTTTCAGAAGAAAGAATATGTTTTACATATGATGCATCTCCTGTTTCAGCTCATCCTCCATTACCTTGTTCTCAGTGCCTGGAACCTGATGTGCCTCAAACAGGTAAGAACCAGAAGGAGCCTTCTTCTGCAGCTCTCTCATGCTATATGTCCTACTTTTTATCACAATCTATTCTGCTCCATACCGAAAAGAGGGCTGGAATTTAACCTAAAAATATAAAATAAACTAATATAACTCCAGATGCTGAATCTGTGTCCAGTGTATATACCTTGACTTCATATGGAAACAAAATTCTGGGTCTTTATAATAAAAACTTTTAAGGGTGATTCTAAAACACAATCACAGAGCATGGGGGCAGAGGGGAAGTCCATTAGCTATACAATTACCATTTCACCTCAGGTGAACGAACACACTTGTTAACCCGTCAGCCAACTTGGTAGGAAGTTTAGGTTTCCAAAATTAAAAACCAGTAAAGCAAAGCTGAAAAGACAAGTAAATATCCCTTTCCCTGTGGCACCTACAGTATAATGGGAATCATAGCTAATGATCTGAATCCAAAGCCCAGCCTTGTTTTATGGAAAGCTCACTCTTTGTTAAGCAAAGCTGTTTGGGCAAAAGAGCATTCTATTGATCTGAAAATTGATTTTTCTTTTTCTTCTTTTAGTACTTCTAGAGTACGGCTCACGTCTCACGGGCTTTTGTGTTCTTCTGTTCTGCAGCAGTCCAGTCGGTGTCCTCTGTGACAGATTTAAGACGCAGCAGATTTGGATCTCTTCTCCTGACTCAGATATAGTGATACCTACAGATTTGAATTAAGCCTGTCTGTCTGTTTATCTATAGCTATACTGAAAATAGCTATATAAATAAAAGATCTATTTATTATTGTTAAGAAAACTTGCAAATAAATGAAGGAGAAAAGAAGAGAAAAATTGAGAAATACTGTAGCGCAAAATAGCTGATGCAATTCTAAGTTCATTTGACAATTTATATTTCAAGCCTCTTGTTTTAATTATTATAATTATCATTAATCATCAACTTCCAGATCAAATTGAAATACAGAACCCTGAAAAGGTCAAAGCAATGAGAATACTACTATCGTTCAGAGATAATATTTGGTATTAACATTCTGCTACCTCATTCATGTGACAAAGATTGTAATGAAAACAGAAAATGGCATAAGATTAATCTGCTCTTGTGATGATCATCATTATGTGGGAGACGTAACAGATAAATTAACCTGTTCTTGTTGTGGTCTTAACTGTAACAATATTGTACGCCTTGGTTGCAGAAGAACCTCAGCTTGATTCAAAAGGGTATAAAATTAAATACAGTGAAGTTTAGCATCTTAAAGTTGCAGCTGTCCAAAATAGCGCACATTATTACCAAAAAAGAAAAGAAAATAATGTTCCCAAAATATCCACTACTATCCACTCATCTTTAAAAATAAGTGCTGAGGAGGCTGAATATACGTGTGCCTCTTCCAAAGGAAGTGATGAAGATCTAGGTCTCACTGAATCCCTCACAAAACCACAGGGAGTGTGCTGGGCAGAGGCTGGGAAGACAGGGGTGAATTTGGTATCTTGTACCTATACCTTTAAATTTGGACATAATGTCATATATGCTTAAATATTTCGTCTTTTTATTTACGATTCTTGGACTGAAGTCCAGAAATGCCTGAAGTGAATGGAAATAACTATAGAAAAGGCAATGTTATCTACCATGGTTTTTGTGAGACCATGATCAGCTGTTAACTGTCCTGATTTAAATATGCTAACATTTAAAACAGATTATATTTATTTGATATATGAGAAGAAGGTCAAATACCTTATAGCTCCAGAGCTGCTGTAGTTTGGTAATCATTATTAATTATCCACTCCTATTGATATTTGGAATCAAAAATGGAAAGCTGACAAACAAATATATCTTTTACCTTGTTGAATGCGTGATAATATCAAATTTATTGCATTGTTATACTTATAAAGCATATCTTCAAATAGGGCTCTGCTCATTCTATTTCACTTCATACAGCAGTCTGCAAATTTGCGCCATGTGAAGTGCATCTGAAAATATGTTCTATAAACTGGGAATGACATTTGAAAATTCATGTTATTTTATATAAATTGGCTTTTCCATGCAGTTGCTCACAGCAACCACACTGCAGAACTGAACTGATTGTGCTAATATTTACCTCAAAAATATCAATTTTAACTTTAAAAAAGCATAGGGAAGTTTTGGCTATATTTAAGATTTTATGTAAAGTGAGCAACATCCTTTGCATGTAAATTTTTGTACCTAGGGCAAGAAGGTGCCATTTTAGTACAGAAAGGAGCTACATCAGTTTTGAACTTCAGCAATACAAAGTGTTTAAAATCCCTATAAAGTAACCAGCAATGGGCATGTTCTTTTATTGAATTAAATTCCTTAAACCTAGAAGTGGAAGCTCTGAACCCAGCAAAGCTGTAGTAAAACTATATGTAGGAGACCTTAGGAGTAGGATCCCAGAGCCAGCCTGGGGAGTTTACAGTTGTTATCTGAAAGCCCTATCACTGTGTAAAGGAGCAATGGAAAGCTAGAAGCTCTGTGACAGTTGTATATCTCAGCATATGGGGAAAATTCTTGTATGTGAGATACATGCCAGAGCAGCTGCAAAAGCCACCACAGGTGTAGCGCAGCAGCTGTATGCTGGTTTTATGGGTACTCTGTGGTCTGTAGAAATATTTTCAATTCATTCTTGACCCCTGTTGAACAACTCATTTATTTTGGCTGCATAGCAGCGAGAGGGTTTGGCCCTACAAGCATAAGCAACTTCATTTCTACTGCCCCAATTAATTTTCACCCAGCTTGACACAAACACAATAGTAGTATTCTTTCCATTTAGACTAATCTGCTTGAATATGCAAAACCCAAACAAGATCAAAAAAACCCCGCTTACTTCCCACACTTGTAATGAAGTCCAGCAACATGCATTACAGTAGGGAAGTATTAATCACATTGCTTCAGGCAGTGGGTCTGCTTTGTTTTTTACTGTTCTGGGTTATAGATCATATTTGCAGATTATTTTTTACTGAAGTGTTTTAATTGTTGTTTCTGAAATCCTTTCAACAGAATTTGATTGCTCAAATGTGGAAATGCTGTCTTCACAGTGTCAGGCAGTGTGAAAAAAATGCCCTTAACCTTGCAAGCCTACTAAGCAATGAAAAGGGAGATGAGTAAAATGCATCTGGAACAAGATTACTTCTACTCTTAGTACCAAGGCTCGACTAGCTGTATCATCCACCTGCAGACAGTTCCGCTCTTTTGCACAATCAATAAATGCCTATTACACGTCTTCCAGGACATTGTGTCAACTGTTAGGAGTAACTCTCTCCAATTTTAGGCTTCCTAAGAACTTGTTTAGTTATTGCAAAGGATTAATTTGACTCCTTTATAACAGAAAGCAAGGATCTTTACACCAAACTCTGGGGAGGTTTCCTGCATTTCAGGTACCAAGCCACTTTATTTTTTTTCTTTCCCTGATAATAAAAACCACTATGCTGTTTTTCATTTTTATAAAACCTGAATGCTAAATCTGTTCATTTGCATGAAGAGGACTGTTTCAACAGCAATATGTCTTGGTGTCCTTGGAGAGAACAGCCTTATTCAGCATTCAGCAGAGGAACTTGAACTGCCTGAATCTATCTCATTATATAGGCCATATGCAGTAAGCCATGCTACCTAACAGCTGCTGGTGTTAGGATTAAGGGGAAAATATTTAATTTGATGCAGAAGCACGTGTGTCACGATTTCTGCAGTAGCTTCTACCTGCTCCCTAGGGTGCATGCTAGATATATGGCATAACACTGAAATCATTTAATTGTATCAACAAAGTATGGTGATGTTTGTTTAAAGTAAAAAATTAGTTTTGCAATAAAATTGATTGGTTGATGGTTACTTGACTGTCACTGTGCCTGGTAGATACCAAGACAAAATGGTTTTGTTTAATCTTGGGGAAGGGTGGAAAATTCCTGTGAGACCAGAGAAAATATACATGATGTAAACTTGGATTAGTCTTTCTGTTTAGTAAATCAATAAAACAACAGGGATGTGCGAAGCATAAACTGGATCATCTATCAAAATGGGCTTATGCTTTTATTCCTCCCTACTCATAAACAAGGGCCTTTAGCATTCCAGCACCCAAAAGCATTCCAGACAAAAGGGCAGAAAAGGAATTTCAGGGCAGATATACTGCCAATGACAAAAACAAGGGAAGATGAAAATCAAGCAAGCTGCTTTACAGAATCTCTGAATGAGATTGTTCTAAAATTCCCAGGTGACAGCTAGTGTATATGAAGATAAATCCTCACTATCTGCAGTAATGAAGAGTGTATTTTATGCAGAATACTAAAAAAAAAGGACATAAGGAAGAAGGCATATCTTAGCAGATTTGAAAAAGGTGGCAAACAACAACAGGTAAATCATAATTGTGTTAAGAATGGAAGATATCCAGGAAGCTTGCTTCCCTCTATCAGTAATCAGATCAGGAATCACAGACACCGTGCTGTGAGAAAATTTGAATCTGATCGTGTTACTGAATTTGTAAAATTTTCAAATCCATAAGTGTTATTAGGTGAATTTAATTAGCTAGTTTAATTATTTCTTTTCAAATATTCCCTTTATCTGTTGAAACAATTCAAATTACTATCACATTTTACTCCCTTGTGCACAGACTATGGGTTAGTTCCCTTTCAAGCAATACACTAGCAATAAAATAAACTGTATAACAAGGATGAAAAAAAGCCTGTAAGAACAAGGCAAACAGCAAGTGCTTCACTGATAAGAAAGGAAATGCTGTTCAGGAGCATAAATTGCTTCTATTGCTTCCTTGAAGAGGCAGATGTCTACGTGACCCTAGATTCCTTTGTGCTACAGATTAGATAATGTGGAGTTTACACATAATCACTCATCTGGTCCTGAGGATGTGCACTATTTTTCATTACAATGCCCTGATAATAATAATAAAGAGAAAGTCATAGACGATGGCATTGCATGTGGCAAGGAAGAGCGAACGTGCGTGACAAAGCAGCTGCTGGTGAGGAAAGGGGCACCCGGGAAGGGAGTGACGCGGGACTGGCTATGTGCTGGGAAGTCGCTGACTACTCCAGTCCTGCTTTTCATCCAGCAAGGCTGACAGAGACCACAAGTTATTGCCAAATTAAATTGTTCAGTACTCTGCATGTACTGAATTACTGTTTTAATTCCAGTTCCTAATAGGCAGATTACCCACATCGTGTCTTTTCCCCTTACTACTCGGGTACCATATTTCTGCCCAACTGCTGGAGAGAGCCTCTCCATACCACATTTAAGGTATGTAACTGACACAGTTTAAGGAAAATTGCAAAGATAACATACAAAGCCAGTTTGGTCCAGGGCATATTAAAGCAGTACAAGGAGACCTGGTTTCTTTTTGTTGTGCTCAATAACATACTGTATGTGAATTTTTCCATTCTTGTTTTTTTTTCCTCCATCTATAAAAATCAAATCAGAGGCTTTTCTTTCTGTGAAAACTGCCCAGAGGTCTCTGGGAAGAAAATATAGTCTATGAGCTCAGCATTGTATTATTATGCCCTATGCATGATGTCCAATAGACATCATTTTCTTCAAGCTGTTCCTTGTCCAATACCTTTTGTAAGGCCCAATTTTGCTTAAGGTATTTCAAAATGCAGTTGCCACAGTAACTAGAATAAAAGAGGGGAGGGAACAAAGTAAATATAAACGTTAAATTGGATAGAGAAAGACAAAAAGCCTTTTGCTGTTGAAGCACAGTTTATAAATTAGCGATGTTAGGCTGCAGAACAGAACAGTTTGGTAGATCTTTTTTGCCAAAAATTAAAGTTTAGCCAAGTAATATTTTGATACACACCATTACCCTTAGGGTGGAGTCCAGTAAAGGAGTTAAATTGTTTTGTATGTTACCTTGGAAATTGTGTGTTTTTAAATCTTAGTTTGTGTTTAATGCTTTATTCAGCTGTAATTCGAAGCACACATCATAGAATCATAGAATCGTAGAATCAGTAAAACGACCTTAAATGGTGATTTTGTTTACTGTTTGATCACCTCTCCTGTAACCACTGATTTCTTTCTAACTATTATAACTGTAGTTCCTTGCATTCAAAGTGGTTCCCCAAGGACAACAAAGAGAACCAATAAATCCAAAGGCAACAGTGTGAAGTGAAATATAAGTTTGGCCTTTTATACGCAGCAGCCAGCTATACAAAATTTATGCTCTATGCTGTCAATTAAATAAGCAGCGAGAACTTTCTCTTAGTGACTAAATAACATCCTAATGTTGTCCAATGTTTGGTGACACAGCCTTAATAGGTCACAGTGGTACAGTAAGAATGACTAACAACAGATTGTGGGGTTGTTTGATTACCATGTAAGCAATGTAAACTAAGCCCCACAGGTGAATGAAACCGCCACAACAGCGATTTGTAAAACTCAAGCAGGAAATGAATTTCAGCATTATTTATTAACACTCAAGCAGAGAAAGTGTGAATAGCATGGTGTTCGTAATTACTTAATGTTTAATTGTGCTTCTCTTTGCTCTTCTCCATTTCCTTTGCCGCGACCATACATCAGATTTCTCTTGTAGGGTATTACATTATCAGACAATCATAGATTTTTGTTTGACCATATGTTTTACAGCTGCAGCCACACATTGATTCAAACTTTGAGCCTTGTGGTGGACATCATAGTAATACTGATAAATTAATGTTTCTTGCCCCAAAGAGATTCACCTGCTTAATAAAAGGATCTCAGAAAATGATATTATTTTTTAAATTTAAATATATGACTCTCTATTCAAAAGCAGCTGAACTGGTGTGGCTATAAATACCAAATGCCACTGAAGTATCTAAATAGTCTCCAACACGAGAACATTAGATCCCAGTGGAGTTGAGCCCTGAGATGAGATCCTACAGCACAAACATATATGAGAGCAATAGATATAAAACATTTTAGAAAATTAAGATACTGCGTTTCTTGAAATGAAGGAAAACATAAAATATTTATTTACCTGAAATAGTAATAGAAGATAAAAATCTTAAGATATATTGTATGCAGCCTATCTTAAATATAGTTACATAGTCTGATTTTCATCCGTATGCTAACTGGCTGAAGCAACAAAAATCTGCTGCACATAATTCTTTGTACGCAAAGTCCTAACAACACAGTGCAGGTGGAAGGAGATATAGGGCTCATGGGTAAGATGAAAAATGTCAGAGGAACTGTGGTTAAACCAGTAAAATTTCTGAGCACAGATACATCAAGCAATACAGGGATTGTGTATGCAGGGGCATTGATATAGAGGTGCCAGCTTCAATATGAAAGAGTAAAAAGGACTGTTTTAATTATTACTGCATGAATTGGGTTACTAGCAAAGCTTGCTTCTCTTATTACATAAAAATAATGATATCATTATAAAGTACTCTTACAGGAATATAATTTACTCATAATAGGAGTTATATTGATATCGGTATTGGTAACTAATTTTTAAACTAATTAATTAAAAAAAATAACAAGCTTACCACCAAAATAAGTATAAAACCAACCTAAGAACTATCAGTAAAATTCAGATTTTAGTCTTACCAAATAATGCTTAAGGACTAGGTTCAGCAAATGGCACAAATACACAGTAATTGTTTAAATTTTTTATCTAATATTCCCTTTTAGACATTTCAGTACTGAATCAATGCTGTGCCTTAGAAAGTGAAAAATTTTGACTTTCCTGCTGCAAAAGTTACACATTACTGTCTGTTTCAAAGCTGATGCTTAAAAAGAGAAGGCTGTTGACTAATTTGCAACAATAAAAATATATTCCTAATGAACCTTGAAATGAGTCTTCTGACTGAAGCTCTTCCTATACCTGAAAAGAAGCTCCAGTAGTTCATGCATCACTGCCTACTGGATATGGAACATAAACTAATAAAATCACTGAATAATATATCCTAGAAGAGACCTAGAGTAAATGGATTTTCAAGATGAGATTGTAAAGTTGATCTTAATCATAATACCTCAATGAAGTTGTTATTGCATTGTGGGCTTTCAAGAGACCACGCTGTAGCCTGTATGTATGTTATTCTTTACCATAGGCAAAGACATAAGGTTCTTGGATTAAGCCTGATTCATTAACATTATCCTCTTCCAATATTATGTTGTTACAAATTAATCAATTTCGAAAAACTATTTGAACATGGTAACCAGGTTCCAGAACAACTTTCTAAGAGGATTAGTAGGGCAAGCAGCTAACTCTTTCTAAGATGGAACTAGACAAGTGTAAGAAAGTAACTAGATCACGTAGTTGCTTATGACAGCACGGTCTGGACTTGATAGTCTAAGAAATGCTTTTTTGTCCTGTACATTGACAAAAAGCAAAGATAGTGATCACTGAAATCAATGGAGCAACTTTATCTTAGCAAAAGACCAGGAGTTGGATTCTGTCTCAAATGCATAGCAGGAATGGTAGAGTAAGGCTGATAGAGAAGTTGTCATACATAAGCCATACTATAGAGGAAGTTGAACATCTTTAAACAGTACACTATATTCCCTGCAGGCCTGGATGCTTTTCTAACGTGTCCTTTCCATATCCAAAACAAGATAAGAAACAACTAGCCAAGTCAAATTGAATTTTTCTTAGTAAGATCTTAATTAGGATCTGAACATTAGCCTCAAATTCATAAATAAACTTATGTTTATCTACCATTGACTCAACACACTGAATCATTATATTGAACTACCTTATTCTTTATTCCCTTTGAACTGTTAAATGCTGCAAAGGACAGAGCAACTGTTTGCGCAGCCAGCTGAGAAAACAAAAGAGCAGCATTTAACAGTAGCTCAGCTGTCCTACGTAACCCACTTCTGGTTCTTGAGGGACTATTATGCAATCAAACTGTTAGTCACAGGACTTGATACATGTTCCATAATATAGAGTAGGCACTGAAAATAATGCATGGATAAGAAAATTATGATACCTTGGAAAAACACACGGCTTTGGTAGGGGTGGTATATTAGCTGCTCTGACAAAAGCACCAGCTACCTTTTATCTGGCCTCTGAAGAAAAGTTGGAGATTTTCTTCAAAAAGTCAGTTGGGTTTTTTTGTTGGTTTTTTTTGTTGGTTTGTTTTTTTTAGAATCCCTGTGGCTTTTTTACTGAATACATGCCAGAGATCAAATCATCAAGCTAAAAGTGTGTTGCGAGAGAACAAATAAACAATGTGAGAGAAGCATATTGCCAAAGCAAAGGGATTTGGTATCTACAATGAATGCTTCTCTATAGCTGTCATTAACATTAGAAACAGATTTGTTTTCAAATTTTCCTCTAGAACAGTCCCAGCCAAACCTTTTGTATATATCTGGGCTCCATGGTGACTATAAAATTGAGACCCTGGGCTTCAAAAGTCCCAGAGCTATTTGCTTTCCAAGCTAGCAGTTTGAAGGCTTTTTGTAATCTTTGAGGGTTGTTTTTATGTGCCTGCCCGATGTAGATATTATCCCTTTGAAGGTGCTGCCTCTGCTTTGTCCTAGGTCTCTTTCTCAGATAGCTAATGTGTTTCAAGGAGGCCTTCTAAAGATCTTCTTTAGGATAAGAGGAAAAATAAAAGTGCCCTAGTTGGTCAGATCAGTGGTCCCTATAAGCTAGTATTCTGACTCCAGAAGAAGGTAGGAGCCTTATCACTTTCTGTCAGGTTTCGCCTTCCTGAGACTCCTGTATGCGGTTTGCTGTGTTAGGGATGTCAGAGTGTACATCTTCACTGAGCGCTGCAGTCTGCACTTTGGACCTGAATTCACAAATTTATCTTATCCCTTATTGAACATGCTGCCGCTGTCTGCCCCCCAACCTCCTGCAGCACAATTTTCAGTAGTTCACTTTTAATTACCTGCTTTATCCAGAAATATTTTCTTGATGTATCTTATCTCCTACCAGTTTCATTGAGTGCCCCATATGTCTTGTTTTGTGTGATCAGGTGAAAATTTTTCTCATGCATTTTGTGAACATCAGTCACACCCCTCTCAACTTTCTCTTCACCAAACTGAAGTTTTCCAGCTTTTCAATAAACTGTATTCAGTCTTGGTGACTTATTGATACCTAACTTGGCTATATATTCTAAAAATTCCTGCATGCTTGCATCAGAATTTTCTAGCCCCTCCGACTTATCTGACACAAATAATGTTCTAACATTTCTTTCAACATCTTCAACAGTAGAGACTAATACAAAAAGTTCATTGGGCTTCGCTACTTTATCATCCCTGAGTGCCCCTTTTACACTGTGTTTTCAAATGATTTCACTGATTCCCTAACTGGCTTTCTGCTTTTGATTTTAAAGATTTTTACCTTTGTTTGCACTTCAAATTCTTGCTCAGTCCTTCCAATTTCCTATTTACATTTGATTTTCCACATTTTATGTGCTTTCTTGTTCTCATTTGGGCAAGCCTTCCATTTCCTAATTGTCAGCCATTCTGGGACTACTCTTCTTTCTTTTCTTTTTGAACAGTAACACAGATTTTACCTAGTCTTTTGATATAAAAATTTTTAACAGCCTCCAAGCTGCTAGTAGGTCTCTTGCTCTTTGGACTATTCTTTTTAGGGTTTTTCTACATTTTTTATGTGTTTCCCTACTGTGAATTTTCAGTTTCACATTAGATTTATCTGCCTTCCTTACCAGTTGCAATTGTACTTATCATATCTCTCTTGTCCGCTTCAGAGGCGCAACTGAGCACAAGTCTCTACACTCTGAGGCTGCATCACTCTGAGGTAGGTGCTTTTTTGCATATCTTAGCTTTCTCCCAGCCTCTTCCTGCTTGTTATTAAAAATGTTAATATCTACAACTTTTTTTCATTTTCAGTGCCTGGCTCTATTGCAGGTCATGATATCTGTGCAGGTTCCTCCTTCACAAAAATTCCCAGTTCCTAACAAAGCTAAGTCTGCCCTCTCTACATCGTTGCTTCCTTCACACATTTAGTTTCAGGTCTCTACCTACCTCTCAGTCCCCGTGTATAGATCTGACAGAATTTCAGAGAAATTGCAGTCTTCATCTTTGCCAGAATTACCCTCCAAAAGCTAAGGTCCAAGAAACTCTTTGTTTTTACATGTTTATTCATTCCACAATCTTCCAGTTGACTCTACCAGTAAAGACACCAGTTGCCTCATCAACAATATGCAAAGTAGAGTAGCAGATTTTGTAATGCTGAATGCTTCATAGATGAACTGTGAATCAAAGAAAAGGCAACCACTAATGAACATATAGGAAATTCCATATAACTCATTTCTGTTCATGTTAACATAGGCCACTGGCTGTTGTTTTGGTTGAAATACAAGCTATTGAGCTAGACATATGTCTTGCTATTTGAATTTCCCTTATTATTCTCTTATTACGCAGGATATTAGACTGACTAATCATAAAGGTCATTTCTGGCTTTAAGAGCTGTAGTTCTAGGAATTATTGTAGGTAATGATCAAATTCAGACATTGCTATTCTAGATCACACAGAACCAATAAAACTGAAGTTAAGAAGTTTGATATTCTATTACAAATCTAAGCAATCCAACAAAGCCTAAAATATGAATTCAAATAGATGATAATTATTTGGAAGCAATAATAAATCTGCCTTCTTCTGTAAAGATCAAGTACAGCTGTTCAACTTTTTTTTATCTTAGTCTGCTCTCCTCCCATTCCATCTCTGTCTCTTTTTCACACAGCGCATTCATCTCAAGAAGCAATTGATCCACATGAAACACCATTACATAAAGAGAAGGCTTAAGCTTCATAGGTACTCAGGAAACAGTATAAGCCTACCACAACTGGGAAACAGATCGTACAAGTGAGTTAAGGAAGATGAGATCAACTGTGTCTCTGTACTCAATGGACATGCTGATCAGCTGTGTCTACTCATTGGGCACAAACTGGGAAAAGACAGGCAAGAAAATGAAACTGCAGATGTGCATTCTACAAACATTCAATACATTTTAAATGTTTAATCAATATTTACCATATGATTGTGATAAATAGCCTTAGGGCTTCTGGAAATAGTATAAAGACAGATTTTGTACAACCTCAGCAGTTTTAGGACATAACTGAGTCAGGTATCAAAGTGTGATGAACTCACTAGGAGAAATATTGAGCTTTCATGGACTTTCTAGTTCAATCATCACGTATTGTTATTGTCTTCTGCCAGTTCTGGAAAAAAAAAAAAAAACACTATGGGACTAGTAATAATAAGTTTGTTTAACCCAAAATAAAATCAATGTGCACTGTTAGAAAACCAAGTCAGTACTGGAGATATCAGGTCCACCCACACCCAGTGGTAAATAGTTACTTCTACCTTGCTTGTATGTAAGAGATGTGATTTTACACTCAGTCCTCACACTCCCAATGTATTCTTAATGCTTTCACATTCTTTCTTCATTTTGATGCGTAATGATTGGTTTTCCGTAAAGTCCCAGGCTACTGTGATTTCCTCTAGCTAAGATATCAAGATAAGAAAATGAATCCTGAACACAACCACATCTGACGTAAACTTCACTGCTGTTCAGTTGTGTATCTGGGCTCTATAACTTGAGTGACTGATTCAAATCACAAGGTGAGGAAGTTCTCACACTATTTAAATGAAGATGTGGCAAAGTTCTCACAAGCACAAAATATGAAGCAGCTGCAGGTAGCTGGTAGGCTGGAGCTTTCTGAACCAAAGTTACTCTACTTTTTGTCTGTCTGTTTGTTTGTTTGATAATTACTCAGTGTTCACAAGTGTTGGAAGTGACAGATGGGGAAAAGTGTCTGTGTTAAGCTGGTTTTGACACATTTTGTTTCATGAATGTATTTCTGGAAACTTCTTCAGGGATTATGCACTCTGTTCTGCTTGATGTTGGAAACCTGTGTCAGATAGCAGAGTTCATCCTGAATGTGTTTTTTAGGTCCCATTTTTGTTATTGTGAATTTGGTGGGGGCGGGAGGGAAGGTTTGTTTCGAGAGAGGGAAGGAGTTCGTTCTGTTTTTGTTTCCTATCTTCAGGCTAACATGAAATTCCAAGAAAAGGTAACTTAATCTTTGGAAAATACCTTTTTTTTTTTTTTTTCATTTTAATCAAAGATGGTTAAAGGTGGTTAATAAGACTAATATTTTTATGTCTATTTACCTAAGATGGATCTCATTTTGTACCAATTCATACTCTTCAATACACTTGAACTCCAAGACAAAAAATCCTCTGAATATGTTGTGTGATAATATGCTGCTCTATTGGGGAACTGTAAGACCTTCTATCTTAAAAGACTTGTATAATACCAATATGTGTTTGCCACATGGAGTTCAGGAGAACTCCTTGCCAAGTTTCTAAGTGCTAGCTAACATGCAGATAGGTAAACAGTGAAATAGGAAAGAAGTTTGGAAGTATTAATTTTAACAGCAGTTATTCTGCCTTCACAGAACTATTATTCTTTAAGCATTTATAAAGTAGAAATACAATTTTTCAACTTGTCTGCAAAATCATTTTTGCTAAAATGGTGTCATTATTCCCATTTTGTTCAATCAATGACATTTTTCATTCACAAATGCAAGATACCACTGCAGTCTGTTTTTATACATACTCTATGTACCAAACCAAAGGCATTGCAGCTTGTCCTCCTACAACAAATCCTGTCTGATTTCCATCAAATCTTTCCATCAAATCTTTCCATCAAATCTTTCCATCAAATCTTTCCATCAATATTGCATGTAGAAGTAGATCTATACAATGAGCAATTACTCCAGACTCTCCACTTTTTGTCAGCCATCATGGCTTATTTACTTCCTGCATGTTTTCTGGCAGACACCAAGAAGGTCAGTTAATACAAGGCGTTTATCAGTACCTTCCAGACTTAATGATACTTTTGGATTTGTTGCCTAAGGTGCCTCCAGACTTCTCGCGACAATATCCACTTTCCCCTTCTAACAGATTTAGCTGAGAATTTTGAATTTCCTGTTTCTAAATAACAAAGATTTGATGATATTTTATTTGACAATAATATTCTTCTGTTTTTGAGGTTTAGCTGAAGCATAAAGGATACCTACTACTGCTCCTAATTAATTAAGATTAAAGTCATGCTGTACTGTTCATTTTCTCTTCACGTTTTTTCTTGTGAGCCTATTTGCACTACTACTCTCCACACAATACTTTTACACAAACTGAAGTTGTTGTCCCTTACCATTTTGGAGAGGATTCAATTAACCTCCAGTGGCAATCTTGAAACATTTTAAAAGTTATTACTTTATAATTTCAGAACCGAAAGATGTCATTGCATTTCTTTTTTTTAAGGGGAAGTTTAACCATTAATGATAATTTTTTGTCTTGATGACATCTCATAGATTTTCTTTATAAAGTGATTTTTCATTTTTGTAGATTTAATCTGCTCGAAATCTGTCCTTTAGGACAAAGGATTGTATTCAGATAACAAAATTTCCCTTTCATTCACTATTCAGTTGTCTTGGGGAGCAATATGTTTCTTTATTTATGTTGTTCTGAAATATTTCAATCATTGATCTGTAAATGTGTTTCTTGTAGTAGCAAAATAGTAAATCTGTGTTCTCTACCACTTGTAAAACCCTCTTTCTTGTGACAGGGCGTTCAGCTCTTTAACGTTTATAGAAATCATGACTGTTGATTCGCCCATACCAGCACAGTTTGCCAGACTTTGTTTTGTTTTCAGGATATAATTCCACACCTGTCAGCATTAGCCTTGCTGATACTTTTTATTGACTATTAGCAACACCATCTGTCATAAGAAGAACATTGGTTGAAATGACCTTTACATTTTTATGACACAAGAGATAATGTCCAGATTATTTTGACGCTTCTTAAAATTACTACATAACTTCTTGCTTATTATTTATCCTTTTTTTTTTACATTCAAGACCCAAAATGTTTTACATGATCTTTAAAGATTTTATTACTTGAAGTCTGTATTTATTTCTGTCTCATTTCCCTAATTTACCCTAATCCTTTTAATAAATCTTTCTCTCTTGCTTGAACATTGAAATCCTTCTGTGGACTCTCAATTGCAGCCTTCAGTGATGTGTTGGCACTATACCATCCTTATCAGATATAGGTAACTCAGGTTGTTGTTTAGAGCTATGTAACAGGACCCCCATTTCTGTTTTTCAATATTGCACTGTATTTTCCTTTCCTCTCTTTATCCTCTAGCTTTATTATCAATCTTAGAATCTCTCATTTGCTCAGTATTATAATTCCTGGAATTTTTGTTTCTTCACTTTTGTACGGTTGTTTCTTAATCTTCCTGAACCTCAGAACAGTTTCTTTCATCCATAAATTTGCTGACAAGGAATACTGAATAATAAAGCAGAAAAAATACTTTCAAGGTTGAACTTGATGAATATACTCCTGAAGCAAACATTCTCATGTCCCATAAGCAAGTAAATAAGGTTCCAATTTCTCATAAAACCATATAGAGTTGTTATGCTCCTTCTTATTTAATAAGCTCTTAACAGATATTCGTCATAGATGATTCAATTTCGGGGTGGGACTCACCTACCTTCCCTCTCTACAAGGTGGCTGTTTTATTTAAACTATCTATTGAGACACCATATAGTAAATGGAGAGAGACTAGTACCTCTAGAGGACAATTTATCTCAATAAATGTAAAAGCCTAGCAGAAATGGAAAAAGACTTTCAATGGAGGTGCTTACTATATGCTTGAATCATTATAATAGTCAGCTTGAACTCCTTCCCAATTGTTACTAAATTTCAGTCTGAAGGAATACTGTCAACCTAGTATAGCTTAATGCCATAATGTCACTTCATTTATTTTTTCTTTATGTCTGTTGGCTCTTGATGTTGATATTCTACAAAACTTATTCTATAGGCGCATTCTATATCACAAGACTTCAGAGTTTTATGTTTTCAGTTGAGAGAGACAGCTTATCATTTCAATAGTATGAGTCTCCTGAACTTTGAGATACTTTTTGAAAGATCATATGCTGGATAACATCTTCCTTTTAGTGCCACGCCTGCCAGCCAGCTAAAGTCCATAAGTAAGCTGATTCTTTTTTTTTTTTTTTTCAAAACCTTTTCTCTCCAAGTAGTGTCCTAATAGTGTTACTGAAAAGACAATTAATGTGAAAAATGAATGTTTTATACACTAAGATGTGACAGCCTTTTTGAATATCAGCCTCATTAAATTCCCATTATTTACAGATGAAGCAGTTTGAATTATCCTTGTAATTTTTTCTCCTTTTCTGTTTCTTCCATTATTTTTATCAGCAACATTTTTGTCATTTTAAGTGCCCAAATTTATAGTGAATATTTAATTATCTTGACAGCTTATAGCAAAATATGTGTTGAATAGGAAATAGGTTGAATTATGTGAACCATTTCCTGAGCTGAGCAGGAAAAGAATTAATTTAAGAATTTAAACAAAATCTTCTAAACAAAACTAGAGAAGTGGAATTCCAAAGAAAGATATATTTCTTTTCAGTCCAGCAGAATTAAGATCTGATCCAAAGCCACTAAAATCAATAGCAGCGTTTCCATTGAATCTGGCCTTTGATCAACCTCTGAAGCAGAAAACAGGAATCAAAAGTATTCCTTTATCTGTATGCATTGTGCATGCAAAAATAAAGGCACACTGTACTGTACTCAAGACGAAGGCTCTGATCCTGAACGTGCTACTGGAGCTTCTGCTAACATAGAATCCTATTAAACCTATTAAAGCAAAGCTTTCAAATGCTTTTTTTCAGATATTTTTCACTTAGTTCAGAAAATATTTTTATCATACTTTTATCTGTTGTCCACTAACAGTAGAATTACTAGCTACTCAGTTTAGATTTTGCTTTATTTAAGTAACCTTTAAATGTATACATTACATAGCCCTACAAAATAAATAACCGGTTGAGATACCACTTGAAACAAGACAATATACCGTATATGGAAAATATGTAGTAGGCATTTGAAGTATAAGAAAAAATATAAATAACAAACATAATCTTATGAACAATTAATGCTATCCATAGTTACAATATACAAATAAAAATACAGAAGGGAACAGTTGAATAATAACGAGCTCTTAGGCAGTTCCTGCAAATCCTATCTGAAGTAGTGAAAATGTAACCATCATAAATCAAATAGATTAGGAACTTCTTAATGATTTTAGAAATGCTTTCTTCAAGTGAAACATGAAAGAAACCACGCACCAAACTTATATTAAGGTCTGATTCTGATGCAAGTTGCATTACTCCAAATTTGTGTTAGTCTGGTGATTTATTGTTCATCTACAGGATATAGATACATTCCTAGAAAAGCAAGCTTTTCTACAAAGCCAAAACTAACTTGAAATGCAACAGAAAAAGTGGTAGTGTAATGGAAAGAGAATCAAGAAATAAGGAGCATGGCCAAGTAAACCTGAGCACATTCTGATCTTGAGGAATTCTAATGCTACTCTGCTGATATTAGCCATGATTTATATTGTTAAGGTGTCAAAGGGGGGTGCAGAACAGGATAACAAAGTTTTCCATGAAGAACTCTCCTAAAAAAAAAAAAATAAATAATAATAAAAAAAAAAAGACTGCTTTTCCCTCTCTTGGTTCACAGTGGAATCAAGGATGTACATTGTAAAAATCGTAAACTGATTATTAAAAAAAAAATTGCATTATTTGCAATGAATAATTTGAGTGCCCGTAATCATAGCACTATAATATCCACTCATTCTGTTCTTAGGTTCCCCAAGTGCTATTTATTCGAAATGTAAGCTGCTAACATAAACTGTGTCAGTAATCCATGGAGTATCCAGACTGGTAATATTTAATAGTTACAGCACTTGAAGGATTTGCTGTAAATAGATAATAACTACTCAAAATGCTATCTCCATTATCAAAGTATAACTTCAAAATAAAAAAGCTAAGCTTCAAAGTTAACTTTTTTTTTTTTTTTTTTAACTCATCTTGCCATATTTTTGAATTGCATACATTTGTAAACCAGTAGAGTTTGCATGTGGTACGTGGTAAATAGAAAAACAGGCACAGCGGTATAGGTCTCATAAGCAGTAGATACATGCTAAATAATGGAACTGATTAAGCTGGTGCTATAACCTGAGGGCCAGGGGTAATCTGTTTGACACAGCACTCTAATGACATGGATACTAAGTTTTGAAACCGAAGATAACGTTTGTGTGTCTTGTATAAATACCATCTTCCTTGATACTGCATTGTACTATAGAAACGTTCTCTTAGATCACTAAGTTTAAATTTTTAGTTTGTTTTAGTCTCTTTTTCAACAACCTATCTTTGTGTCTCATCAGTAGTCTTCAGCACGTGATACCCTTCCAAATATAGTCTCCAAGCATGCAAGCCTCTCTCCTCACTAAGCCCAAACTCTTCAAAGACTAAATTATTTGTGATTAGCACATAACTTCTGAGAGATTAAATTCTAAAACTTCTACTGAAATTCATCCTGTTATTTATTGCTCCAGATAAGTGATCAGTTATTTAAATCTCATGGTTAGTTATTTAAATCTCATGGTATTATGTTCCTAAATACTGAAATCACAGAAAGAGAGCAGTGAATACAAGGGAATTCAATTGCTTTGGCTTTTTATTTCCTTTTTCCTTCCAGAACCTGTTTTATCTTCCAAACTCACAAAAACTATGGTGCAAAACCATAAACAACATTCCCACTCATGACTCACAGGGGCAGTAACTCAAATGGATATTCACACAGCGTACCTCAGCCTGATGAGACTAAATTTCCTAGTTTCCCTCTTTGGTCTGTGAAAGCAGACAAGTGCCTTTAGCATCAGTTTAAGACCTATCTAAGCTAACATTAGCCTTTGAGAACATCTTTGAGTCAGAAATGCTCCAAAGAAATTTCCTCTTGATGAATATGAACTACACATAGAGACCCCTAGCCCAAGCACCTCTTGTTCCTCTCCCAGTGTAAAAGAAAAGGAGAGTGCGTGCTGCAGATTGCTGGGAGAATTTCAGAGGCAGGCAGTACATCCAGCTCTGTCACAACAGTCTTCCATTCGACTAGAGACTGATAGCATATTTTAAAGGTGATGGGCCATGAAAAGTCAAATGAACTCATCTGTTACCGATGTGTGTTCATAAAATTTCTTCTCCCATATATTTGGGTGATGAAATGTCACTCAAATTCATATGAAAAAATATTGTAAATATTGCAGCAAAGTAAAAGAGCATGCAGTCAGATCAAAGACATATTGCAATTCTAAAAAGAAGGAATATCTTCACAACTAGAAATACCGTTTCATGGAAAAAGAATTTTCTGCAATTAAGAGTTTGTCTTTTACTTCCCGAGATATTTAACAGAAGTCATCTTAAAAATCTTTAGCCTTTCGACTGTCTATGTTTGTGTTCTGTTCCCTGACTGATCTCTTAACCCTAACTGGGATATTGTATGTGCTGTAAAGCCCACAGCTTTTAAAAGGATATTTGGAAGCTGGAGAGTTCAGGAGCTAAAGAAAATGGCTCAAGACCTAGACCCAACTCATTCAAAGTAAGAACCAAGTTTCATTCATCAGAAAGGCTGAGTGGTAACTTGATTACACTGTATGTAAGGGATAACATGCTCAAATAATTGACAAGTCTTTACCCTAATGCTTAAAGACATAAGAAGCATATATAACTGGAAGCTGAATCTAGCTGACTGAACTAGAAGGAAATCAATTGATGGTGAGAGGAGATCTTAACAGGAATTTTATGGTGCTGAGTGTGAGGTGGCAGACTCCCTATCTCATAACGAATTTGGATAAAATGTGGAGAATTTTAGGAAGCTCTTTCTGGACAAAACCCAGTTAAAAGGGATCTATCCCAGGTAAAATAGGTGAAATGAAGTTGCTTGTGTTAAAAAGCTGAGGCTATACAGTTAGGTGATATCTTTTTTTTCTTAGATTATTTTAATAATTCATTAGACAAATTATTGCAATGACAGGAGAAATTATAGTTTTGGAGGAGGTTTGTTCAGCAAAAAAATAAAACTCCTCTTTCATTGCAAATACCTGTGGTATAAAGACAATGGAAGGAGATGAGTAGAAGATAGATATGTTATTAGACCTTAGCAGAATGCTTTTCAAAGGCTTCTGTGAAGGGTCTTGGAAAAAAAGACAAGTGCAGGAAAAGAAACATACATTCACACAGAAGCATTTTTTAATTCAAATGTGTCCAGAGCTTTGTCAACTTTTTTAATACATTATTGTTGTAACATTCTGTACAGTTGTGAATGGGTTGTAATGAGCTACCATGCCAAGGTGTACTAGGAGACCCTTTAATCTGCAGATCACACTCTTACAAGCTGTGCTATATCTCCTTAGCAGCTGTTTGTGTGAAGGATCTCCACAATCCTTCTTGGAGAAGTTCAGTTAGACTTTAGAGTCATTACCAATTGCTTTTCTTGCCAAACCTATTTACAGAAGACTATAATTAACATATTTGTAACACAGATGACGAAAATTGCTCCATATAATAGCCAAGGGCTATCTCTCCTCTCCATTGGTGTAACATTGGTGGATGTTACAAAATGCAGAAAAAGTCAACTTTAAAAATCCAACTAGTATATTCAACAATTTATTTTATACTGTATTCTCTAAAAATACATTCTTAGTAGACTGGAAATGTAATGAATGAACCATTTCAACTGTATCTGAACATGCTAAAATTACAACTGAAATCATATCCTCTAGTTCTGACCTACCAAAACCTTCACCTGGAAGTTCTGACACTTTTTTTTATCAGAGGATAATGTGGCTGGAATAAATTTGTCTCTGATAAACTGTCACTGTATACAGCTTTGAGAAGTGACTATAAAACACAGTTGAGTAGTTGTTTTTATCAAACACCAAGGAAGCTGAAGCTCTTAGATAAGAGGTTTTCTCTCTATGAGCTTAATAGAATATTATGCTTTTGGTCCTAGATAAAGAAACTCAGCTTTACTTATTTGTAACCTTGAATAAAAACTAATATTTAGTAGTTTAATTATTCTAATAAGGTCTTCCTTGTTACTGAATTGGATATTCAGCACAATCTGTTGGCTAGAAGGGAGAAGACTTACAAAATGCAGTCCTTTTTAGTTTAAGATGCTGATAAAGTGTATCTTTTCTAAGCCCCTATAGCTGAATCCTCAAAAGTGCTGCACGTTTTTTGTTGTCTGATGCAATAGCTTCTGACAGAAGATGATGTTGGAAGGGACTCTGGTGGCTGTCTTGTCCAATCTCCTGCTCAGAGCACGGTCACCTAGACCAGGGGGCGCAGGACTGCGTCCAGTCAGGTTTTGAGCATCTCCAGGGATGGAGACTGCACAACCTACCTGAGCAACCTGTTCCAGTGCTTGCCCACCATCACCATAAAAAAGTTTTTTCTTATTTTTAAATGGAATTTCTTGTACTTCAGCTTGTGTTCATTGCCAATTGTCCTTTTACTCAATACTAAGAAAAGTCTGGCTCTATCTTCGCTACTCTCTGTCATCAGGTATTGATGAGATCTGCCCTGAGCCTAATAAGCAATAGACTATTCACTTGAACCAAAGGGTAGACCTTTATAGGGAGCTAGAATGGGGGCAGAGGGAAAGATATCAACAGCAAATCTGACAAAATATATTTTTATACTTAAAGGAGGAAAATTCTGGTCAGATGAATGGCAATAGCTCTAACCCACAATCCAAAATTGTATATCTAAAGTAGAAAAGCTTAAAAGCAAAATAATATTTAATATTTACTGCTACTCACAGCTTACTTTCTTCTTTATAAGTCAACAAGTAGTAACAATACTTTGAATTTACAGAATGTGTTCAGTGTGTTCAAGTAACATTTTATTTCTGGCTCATGTTTATTGTGCACTACCTGTAGGCTATAGGATAGAAAAGGTATTATTATTGATGATTTTTTGATTGATTTTTTGCTGTAAATTTGATGCTAATAGTGTTTGAAATCTAGGGAAATACGCCAAGATTAAGTATGTCCATACTGGAATATTTTAATGCCTAGGGATATTACACTTTTAAGACGGGAAATGTTTGTTTAAGAAAAATCTGACAGGCAGAGTTCAGTTTTACCCATCTCACCTCTCAAATTCTCTTCATGTAGGAGCCAAGTGCTGGAAGCCTGGACATATGGCAACATTGAATTATTTGCCCTTTGTCCCTGTCGTGTCCAGGATGGCCATGAACAGAGTATTAATTGCTGATCCCACCTCCCTTTAATCTTGCTGTGGGACTGTAGGTTTGTTAATATGTTCTTAAGTAACCTGAACCAACCTTCAGAAGTGCTATCCAATTCTGTGTTGGGAAAATGGAGCTGCCGATGCAGAAGGAAGGTCACAAAACACTGCAACACCCCACATAAAGAAAGCCAGGAGTGAATATGCATGTGACACCAAATTATTTTCTCCCTTCTTGGCTGCAAAGATTCTTGGATTCTCCCCAGATTTTTCAGAGACGAACACAGCCTGGAAGACATAGAATCAATAACATGCCCGTCAACAGAAAAGTGCCAAAAGAAAGGAGCCAATTTTTTCAGAAGCGTTAGGATTAGGGAATGAGGAATTGAGAGGTTTGGCACTGGTGATTTACGCTTTCAGTGGGGCATACTTCTCAATGATATTCAGGTTTAGCATAAAATCCAAATAAAATATTTTCTTCCTATCTTGGTGCGAGTACCAAGAACACATTTCTCAGGTTAAATATTACGATAAGATTTTGTTCTATATTTCTGTACGTGGCATACATTTATCTATGGTGTGTTCACCAAAAATATTTGAAACAGAGCTTTATATCAGTAAACAAATAGTATTGTAAGTGTGTAATTACATATTTATATGGAGCAGTTTTAAGCTGAGTGAATGAATTATCTAGATCTTCTAATCTTGGAAGCATGATAGAGTGAAACTTTAGAGTTACTCTATTTAGAGTTACTGTATATACTGTTCATGAGTAATGTGGCATTTTTAAGTTTTTCATTTTTTACGCAGGATTTCAAAACTATTTCTAAATAATTGTAATGTCAGTTCAATAGCAAATGCTGAGAAAAGTTCTGAATTGGGAAAAGAAAATATTATGAGAGTTTTTAATGAGGCTGTGGAAAGAATGGCTGGTCAACTTATCTTTTTGAGTTGTAGTTGCCTATTCTCTTGTCTCACTATTCACCTGTACAGTATTTGAACAGACCTTGACTGGATGAGATTAGCTAAAAAAACACATGCTTTCAAGTTGATATGGCCTGATTGAAAGGACAGGGATCATTTTCTGACCTTTGCCGTGGTTCTTGTTGACCACGACAAATTTTTTGGCCTTTGGTTTCTGCACTATAACCTAATCCATGGTAGAACTTTATTTCTTGTAGGCACTCCTCATTTTCTTTAACAACCTTTACTAACAAGTCTTTACTCAAGGCTTCCTTTAAAAGTCAAATCAGAATATGTAATTTGTTTCTTTTAGCATCTGTTTGTCAATATGCTCTAAAATTCTTCATAAGATTAGGAAGCTTTTTTCTGTGTTGACTTTCTCTGTCATGCTATATGTACCTACTGTCGTCATTCAACAATTTTCTTTGGTTCTAATTTTAAGCAATTCGATTGTACTACAAGGTTTACTGATCTGTTCTACCCAGGATCTAGCATTTTCATTAAGGTAGTTCATGTGTTTACCATACCCCAGTTCTCCTATATAGATTATAATGAGATATTATTTCATTTTGCAACCTGTTTAATTATTTAATTCTTAAATTTATTTAGAAAGCCTTAACGTATACTATTGGGCCCTGGTGCTATCTCTCCATCTTTCTGCAATGTCCCCTTAACATCTTCTACTGGAAGAAAGAGGAGACAATACATTCTTTGAGCTTCTCTAGAATTCATTCATTCTCTTCTACTCCCTAGTAATCAAACAAGTCCTGGAATGTACGGTGAACAGAAAAGACCCACTTAATCATCAGATTAATCAGAAATCATCTTCAGTGTATAGCACTTTTTATTTTTTTTTCAAAGAAAGATGATAACTTTGTAGATGGTGTTTGAGGAAGATCCTGGCAGTTGATTTAATGAGGTTAGGCACTGAAATCAAGAACAAAATAGTCTTCTATGTTAGCAGGAAATAAATCAGATTTTAAAAAATGTAAGGTGTTCTTACAGTTCTTGGTGATCCATTATACTGCTTTTAACAGGAAGTACGTAAGTAGACAATAGTGTAAGATGATTAACAATCAAATAAAAAAAGAAAAACATTTCTACCCTTTTTTCCTTCTCCATAAGCTTGGTATGACTTTAGATCTTAAAGGTGTCATTTCTATACTCACGAACACATAACTGGAAAATGCTGTGCCAGGCTTTGAAAATCCTGTCAAAAACATCAGTTCAAAACAGCAATTTTTCATTTACAAATCTGTGTCAAACATTTAGTGTGTATTTCAGTTCAGAGGTCAGGTCAAACTGTTATTCATAGACAGCTCAAAGTCCTTTTTTCTTACTTTGTTGTGTTAGTGGGGTTTCTAGAGTGAATTTTATATAAGTATATATATATAATGTTCTGTCTGCCCACTTATGTTTACAATTAGTTTGTACTTTAAGTGTATGTTTGTTTCAGTGGTTGTCTACTATCACACAAAGTGTACAGCTAAGCTGGTTTATGGATACTGATGTCTCAAATAAAAAAGTAGAGTCTCATGCTACTGAAAAAGCTATAAAGCATTTCTTAAATTCTAAAATCCAAAATTGCACATATAATTTCTAGGAAATGTTTTAAATATGCATCATTTGTCATGTATCCATATGACATTTTCTATTAAAGATGTCACTTCCCTTATTTTTTATTTTAATAAAGTAGTGATCTTCAGTTCAAGTACCCTACCTCTGATTATAATGGATGATCTTACTTTAAATGAAAATTTGCTCCTGTCATACAGAAATCTACTGTTATTACACTCCATTGAAATAATTTATTAACATCAAAAATGTTAAATGAAGATACAGTGGGTACAGAAAGCCCAGTGGTTTTTTTTTTTTTTTTTTAATCTAGTTTAAGTCCTTTTTTTCCTTTACTCAAAAGTATTAATAGCTATGCTGGAAGATAGCTAGCTGCTGAAAAGTAGCAATGAAAAGATATGTGATTATTTAATACCTAGAAAAAAGTCTCACTAATGCTTCTGTCGAATTTATTTTTTGGTAGTTACTGAGTTGTTAGAAATGGAAACTAGGAGCTCCAAAATAATAACTGAATACTCCCCCAAACACTAAAATTACCTCAAAATCAATAAAGATTATTAAAAGTTTATTGTTTATTATTATGTCTAATCTTTTTATAAATATTATTCTATGCATTATGTTAGACACACCATACTGTACAAGTTTATTGGTGTCATACTACGAGCCTTCCTATTGGAAATAAATTCTGCACGAGTCCACCTTCCTCCTCAGAAGCACTGGCAGGCTGCTGCAAGGCTTCCCCACCTACGGGCTCTGCTCTTAGAGCCCCGGGTGCTGGTGGCCTTCTCTGCTGCCAGCGCACGCTGCTGGTTCAGCTTGCTGCCCCCTAGGACACCGAGGTCTTTCTCAGCAGAGCTGCCCCCCAGCTGGTCAGCCCTTGCCCTGCGGCGCTGCGAGGGATTCTTCCTTCTCAGGTGAAGCACCTCACATTTTCGCTGAATTTCATAATGTCCCTGTCAGTCCGTTCCTCCAACCTCTCGAGGTCCCTCTGCACGGCAGCCCTGTCCTCAAGTGCATCAACTGATCCCCCAGTTTGGTGTCACCTGCAAACTTAGTGAGAGTGTAATTTATGGATTAATCTATAGTCTAATTAGACTTAATCTAAAGAGGATGTTTCATTCCTGTTTTACCTAATGTGCTTTTTACATGCAACCAAGCCATACTGTGGGTTATGGAGGCCATCCTAAGCAAGTTCTAGCTGAGCTCCCAGCTGTCACGTGTTCTTTTTTTCATGTTGTTTCTTCAAATAACGTTATGGTGTTATAAAAGCTACTAACATTGGAATTTGAGACTAAGCTTGTCCAGAAGAGTTTTCTACTCAATAAAAGCATTCTGATAAACAGAAGAAAAAGGCATTGATACTGATGTTCTTGAAAAACTAAAGCATCCAGCAGAATTCAGCCATTCCATAAGGACTGCTCATACAGGAATCAACGAGAGCACCAGCTGTCACGGGAATCCATAAAGAATTCTGACTTTCTACTTCTTCAAAGGAATATTCTTTTGTTCTTATTTCTCAATATTTGAAAGATAGTAGACTTGAAAAACAAAAGGACTGAATATAATAAATTTCAGATCAATAGTCAGAGCAAATTTCTCTGTTCTCCCTGCTGATTTGTGAAGGGAAAATGAGTGTGATTTCAAATCTCATTTATATCCGTGTAAATTAGAAGTAACTCCACAGAAATCTATTTATGATGATGTTTAGAAAATAGGTGTTCACGAGTCTAATTACTCTCACGTAGGTGGTGAATTATGCTCAGAATTCAATCTAAAACAGAACTATTCACTGTAGCTAATAATGCTCAGCAATAACAACAAACAAAAGAACCCTTAAAATAATTATTAAAAGATATAAATATTACATAAATATCAAACCTAAGAAATATTCATGTTGAATTCAAAGGAGAGAAAGAAATATAACAAATCATCTCCAAGCAAAATATTACAAAATGACAAACTAGCAAAGCTTAGTATCATGTTACAAAACAGAGGAGAAAAAAAGTCCTCCTCATTTCACAAGCAGCCTTATACAAAAATATTTATTGACTCTGAATTTATCTACATGGAAAATCCACACAGTTCCCTACAGAAATAAGAACTTGAGAAAAGTGAAAAACACTACAAATAAAATATTTATCCTTCAGCAGTCAACTTTAAAAATCTCAGGACTGCACAGAGTTAAAATGATAACCTAAAGAATCTCCTGCATTATTGTAAAGAAAACATTTAACTTTTTTTTTGTAAGCAAGCTTTGGTGTCATAGTTAACTATTTAAATTACCCTTCAGTTTTTAGTGGGGGCAGAGGATTTGAGGGGGGAACTGGTGTCATTACTCTGTTTTGAAAAAAGGAGCTGTATAAAAAAGGAGCTGTATAAAAAAGCTGTATAAAAAAAAGGAGCTGCTGTATAAAAATACAGAACATTTCTATTCATTCTATGCCATATTTTTCATTCTTTTCTCTTAACTTGGGCTCGTTTTTTTATCATGAATAAAAGAAAACATAACAATTACTGTTGAACATCTGCTCTCAGGATTTAGGAAAGATACCAGATGGGGGAATTTTGAATCCTTACAAGATTTTTGGTTGAGGTACCAAAAATATCAAACTGAATTTTTATATCCTGAGGCATCCACATTGTTTCTCCATTCCTAGTATCCTATCCAGTTTATAGATTTGTATTATGCTTACTGATATTCCAATGTCTCCCATTTTCTCACCAAAAAAGACACAAAAATATTGTCTTTTTCCTTAAAGTCTTTATAGTCGAAACCAATCAAAGGGACGTCCCAGCTAGGTAGAACTAGCATTGTCAGTACGTAGGTTTAAAACTAGGTAGGTTTTCCAAAATGTTCAGAATGTTCTGTCACTGTATTTTTTGTTTCCCTAATCCCTGGACCATGGCTCCATTTTAATTCTAGTGCAATATTTCTGATTGATATGCTTCTTCCAAACAAGATCTGCTTACAGTTCATGTACCTTGCTAATGTCCATCAATCAGAAGATAGTTTAGAGCTTGAGTATTATGATATATACTTTTTTTTTTTTTTTGACTGTTTACTAGAAGAGTCCTTTTCTATTGAGATGCTGAGATGCCTGTCACGGAAAAAGAAGTGATCCTAGAACCTCACTAGTGACAAATACTTGCAGGATTCAACCCCTTAGATTGTAAACTCATGTGGAGAGACATCATATCTTGTTAGAGATTGTAGAGGACAACATAAAAGCATGCCACCGTATGCATTTTAATTATGATTACACATAAATCATAGAAGCCTGCATACCATGAGTTTCGGGTGAGTAGCATAATATGGACCAATATCAAAAACAATAAAAGATTATATTACTCTGAAATTTTCAGCTACTGTAATAAAATGTTCCTCCTCTTCCTCATTCTAAATTTTGACCTTACAAATTAATACTGGCAGGTTTATATCCCATCCTTGAAATGTCCAGTGATAGGCATTTCTACAAAATAAGAGATGAAAGTATTGTATTGTTATTAAAACAAATGGTTTAGTTACAATATGAGCAGAGATTGATCAGAGATAGAGGCAAGATATGACAGCATACCTTAAATTGAGGTTACTGGGCAAAATGGTCTTTAATTATGTATGGTCCATTCTTAATATTTTACAAATAGCTAGTGTGTGATCTACCCTTTTCAACACATGACAATGTTTGAAAACAAAACCTTGAAATTAAAAAGTAGATTGTATACTGAGGTCTGTTACTTTTCATGGGGGGCGGGGAATCATAAGACTTTGAGTACAAAAGTAAATGTCAACTAATTCCACCTAAATGAGGACCCTTTAGCATTCAGCCTATAGAAAATAGAGGAAATCTCTCCAAGGCTGGAATGTGTTACAGTATTGTGGTCAGTATACATAAGCATATTATTCTGTAAACTCGTTTTCCACAGATTACTACCTATGGCATGGAAGTTTTTTTGAGGTTGCCTGTGAACTGTATCAGAGGAAAGATATGAACTTGAGGAAAGCTATGCAAAGTTCCTCCCTTCTTCTTTCCCTTAGAATTTATCTTGAGAAGAAGAAATTAATTAAATTACCCTATACACTATGCCAAATGACAGAGTAATACAGTAAATACACGAAGGACCAGATTTTTTGTTCCTGCCAACATTCAGTGGTGAATGTGGTCGTGGTATATTTTTCCTAGAAGAGGGAAAGTCATAGCTGGCCGGAAAGCAGTCAGGGTAGTTCTTGTGCCACCCAGTATGCATAATTAGTACAGCATTAACCAGTGCAACCAGGGAACTTCCCCTTCTTCAGGCGACTCCCTGCTAGCTCAAAGCCCCTTTAACCATATTTCAAGTTAAAGTATGCCTACATTCCTTACTGCAATGCAGCGTAGAGAAGGATACCGCTGTAGCCGTAAATGTGCCAGCCTGAGTGCCGGGCTAGTTCAGCTGCTACACAACCCACACCAGTTAACTGACCCTGCTGAGAAGCGAAATGGCTCCTCTGAAGCGTCCCTCCACTCTAGCTATGCTGTTCCTCACACAATTTATTCAGTATACGTTCAGAAATTTCTGTTCTGGATTGCTGTATTCAGCAAAGGCATAGTCTTAAAGTAAACTTACCCTGATTTATACCGGTCTGAGGCTTTCTGAAAAATCTATTGTTTGATGTTTCCCAGTATATTCCCTTGATAGTAGGAATAGGTGAGAATGAGAAATAATCTTCTTTATATATTCTATATAAGGTTTTACAAAAGAAAATCACTTAAAAACAAATATGTGTACTCATACAAAAAAATCCCTTTAGATTAAAGCAAATGCTTAACTGGCTTTAGAATCTTCTTACTTTGAATATTTAATTTCTATGTCCTATGCATTATCACTCAAGATCTTTTTCCCCTTCATGAAGTGCAGATACATAATTCATCTGGTCTGTATATTATCCTTTAACATCAAACACTTACCTAAGCAAGTGGCAAAGTGGAGTGGAGCAATGACACGTTATCTTCTCCTAATGGAACGGAGATCACTTGGAGTATCCTCAATACTTTGCCTATCCCTACTTCCACACCAGAACACGTTCATTTAAATCTTCAGTAGATAAGATCCTGGATGATGTTCGCTTTGTCAAAAAAGAGGCTTGAATCTCAGGGAAGAAGCAATAAATGCTACACGATTTAATTTAACTAAATATAGCAATATTAAATAAAATAGCATGTATTAAGCACTCCATCAGTACAAGCATTTTCTGGCTGCAGTCCAATCAGGCCTTGATAGCCTCAGTAGAATACATACTCAAATTAAAACAGAATTACGTATTCCTGGCGTTTAACACTTTATGCTTTATATCATCGTAATCTTATTAGTTTATCATTAGTATTATCCCTGTTGTTATTTCAACCTGGCAGTTCATCTTATCTCACAGTAGTGATCTAACTTCCTATATAAAAATTAGTATACTTGAGAGATTCCAGGAGTTCAGTCCAGTCCTTAGATACATGTGTCTGCATTGCCACTTGCCTTTTTTAATCTGCTACTGCATTTGAAGTCATACGCAGAAGATATACGCAGTGCAGTATGCCTAGATACACTTAAAGCCAAGAACAGGTTCCCAGGCTGTGCCAATATTTCAGAGAGGCAATCAGGACCTTATTTAGGCAAGCCTGCACAGGAGTGGGAAATGTGGGTTCTCCTTAAACTCATCCTCATTCTCTTTATCTTACTTTCTCCATTCATAAGCAAAACTTGAAAAAGTATGTTTTTTTATTTTCAAATGATTAAAATCATTAGAGTATTTTGGAACATTTAAAAACTGGTAGCCTCTCTACTTGGCTTTCTAAAGAAAGTGCTGCTGACACTCATATCACATATTAAGTTCAGATTAACTGCAAATAGATTATATTTTATGCTCAATGTTGAAATAGTGCAGCAGATTCTAGCAGCTGGCACACAGCTATGTGATTTCCTTTCTCTTTGCTTAGCACTGCAATTTGAAGAGAGTGAAGTTGCTAATTCATACACAAGAATGAAAATAGCTGTTTTCAAAAGAGACATTGAATCATATCTACAGAAATACACAAATCAATGTGTGATAGAGAAAACAAACAAACAAACTGAGGGGAAAGAGGCAGAACTACTATTTTTACCAGGTACCAAATGTTATTCATATTGTTTAGTGATTTACTGAAAGATGGTGAAGTACAATATTGATAAGTGTAAGAATCAGAATCGGAATAGAAAGTTCACACAGAAACTCATACATTATTGGCCTGGGAAGAAAGTCCTTCTCTACACCTGTCTTCCACCCTTTACATACGCTTTAATATAGCTTCATCATGGAGACCTGGAGCCTAAAGACAGTTTCACCTTCCTATCAGCATTTCTGGATCCAGGAAGGAAGGGTCTCAGTTAGCTGTAATCCTGGAAGGCTCAAATAAGAGTGGGAGTAGCCAGCGCTAATATCCATAGCTATGATTTGCAATGAGCGATGTCTGAATGATTCATTCTATTTCTCCACAAATCAGTAGTCTGAGGTAGTTAAAGGCACTCCGAATTACTGTTACAGAAGCACAGGTACCATTTCCAGTGTGTGGACTCAAGGGGCTGGAAAGGCATCAGGAAGCATACTATCCTTCCTGTCCCTTCAGATAGCTCCGGCTTGTGGAAGCGTAAACCTGTGCTGAGTACGGGGTGGAAATTTTGGTACGTGATAGCTATACCCAACTGGATGCTGTTCACACATTGCTGGAAATGAAAATGTGTTGGTCATCTTTTATTTAGCAACCTACTTCTTTCCGTTAATATGTTTATTGATAACATTTTTTTTAAAAATTCATGGGAAAAGCTGACTTAATTTAAGACACTGTCACAGGATGGTGGTAGCATGTTATTAAAAAAGTATCTATGCAGAGATGCCAAACCTCTAATGAATGTAAAAGCTGAGACACACTAAGAAACATTGCTCCTAAGAAAGTATTCTACTGCTGGGACTTCATTTCTTCTATATCAAACGATGCATGCAGATTTAATAATTTTCTCTAATGGATCTTGGTTCACTAGAAATAAATTGTTTAATGTAATGGTATTAAATAGCAGTATTCTGTATGGTTAAGGGAGTGATCTTCCCTTATCACTGAACCAATCAAAGAATAACTCATAAAAAATAAGATATGTCATAACTGATCAAAGAGTTATTGTTATCAGTAAATTAAATGCGGCTTCTGAGTGAACCAAAACTTGATTTAGACTTAATTTTTATTAGCTTTTAATCTGAACAGCTCTTACTACATACGGTTCCTATACTGAAATTTGATTCCTGCATCAGAGCTTCTTACATTCCCACTGACTTGTGGAGACTTCACGTGTGTGTAGTTGTCCCATGCATGTAAGACTTCAGATTTCATAAGCCATATTTTATTCAAAAAGCATTAAAGTTGTGTCAAAATCAAACTATCAGCTAAAATGTGTAAATTTTTTAAAATATACAATCCTCAATCTTATTTCTTTTTATTCCATACCTAATTTAAACAAATTTTTAAAATAATTATATATCAATTTCTGCAAAGAGTGAAAAGGAAAATATTTATGTATAAACTAGATGTTGAAATATGAAATCAAAGCAACCTGTGGTGATCAAGAATTGCTTGATTGTTGTTTTTTAGTTGATGTAAAAGTTATATTAATAACACTTCAGTATCTGAGAAAACAACATCTCAATTAAAAAAAAAAACAGGATATATGAATATGAAGCCAAATAACATTTAGTTTTCAAAAGGATCCTTACATTTCTTACATTTTGTAAGATTGAGAGTGAATCTGGATTTTTCTTTTTCTTGTGTTTTAATCTTGGTTTTTACCAACAAAGAGTGCTGTTGAGATGGTTAAAGTGCACACAGACCAAGAGGAAAGTTTTTAATACAAACAATTGCTTATTAAAAAAGCAGGTCCCTAGTTTCAACACAGATAGGAAAGATAATTGTGGAAAGAGAAAATGGAAGAAGAATATTTTCTAAGTATTTTCAGTTTAAAGTGTGACAGAATGATGGCGATAGCCATTTTCATTCTTCAAACTGCAAATGGTTAGTGCCTGAGTCAAAACTGAAAATTACATTTTGATAGTGAAAGGGCAGGGATGGTTTGGAGACAGAAAAAAAACATGTCTATTTGAATCAGTTATTTAAATGAGAGCAGAAAATTACAAAATAAAATCACAAAGCTCCAGCAAAGCCTTGTCCTCAGATTGGTCTTTCCCTTTGTATGAGGCTTTATCTCTGCTACTAAAGCTGAATCAAACTTTTAAAGACCCCAGTAAGCTAATGGAAACATTAACTCATTATCCTAGAATACTGTGGATACTTCCTCTTGGCTTTTTTGGAAGATTGTAGGCAAAAAGGCTTTCCCTGATGAGGAGTTGACCTGTAGCTTCCTAGAGCATTTTACACCTGCTGACAAAATGAGAAATCAGAGAATTCTAATATGCTGTTATTACAGAGAGGAAATCTGCTTGCCTGGATCAGTGAGGTGTTTCTCTGGCTCCCAAGCAGTGTCAGACCTTGGTGGAATGAAGAAGTGGGCAGGAGTAAAGGCAAATGTCTCTCCAACACTGCCATCGAGCACAAAGAGATATCATTATAGATGTGAAGAAAGTTATTAGGGCAGACGAGAAACTAGAGAGAAAAAGGCCTAGAGGGTTCCCAATTTTTTCCCATTCTATATGAAAATTGTCATTATCCTCTTTTCCACTTTTCCTAACGAACCTTTTTCCTCCTAGGCTTTCTCAGCCTCTCCTTGTTAGAGCTGCAAGCCTTCACCCCATCATCCAGCCTCTGTCCGCAACACCGGTCACCATGTAACATCCTCCTTTGTGTTCCAGTGACTGCCCCAAATCTCTCCCAGACTGGCAGCTCTGTTCACAAGCTCTTGAAACCCTTCAATACACCACAGGGGAAGGCATCATGGAGGAAGACTGGGTTTTCCTCACAGCAACTCTCAGTTTTAGGGAAAGCCTGTGAAAAATAATCCATGGAGCCACACAAAACATGACAGCTAAGTATCTACCACATACAGAATTATATAGATAGTAACAGTAACTGGTCATGTAAATGCCTTAGATAATTAATGTGACATACAAATATTTCAAATAACCTGACCGAATATTCCATTACAGTATGGGTGCTTATACAAATTTCCTTTACACGTTTCACATATCTCAGAATGTAAAAATTCTGTCTTTCTCCCTTCCTTTCTTTCTTGCTAGGGACTCCTGGAACTAGCAAGATTTTATGGCTGCACCTGAGCTTTGCAGAGTACAATAATACCATAAATCATTTTCTGTGTTCTCTCCATCAGAGAGAGGCGGGGGGGGGGGGGGAGTTCACTGCATTTACAACTTGCCGCAGTGATTATTATTGGGAAAGGAGAAAAGGAAAGAAGAAAAATATTACATTCATGACTAGAGCAGATCTAACAATGGGTACTTCATCATTTGTTTAATGCATTTTGCAATGCCTTTCGAAATATAATCTGATATATATCTTTGCAATTTTTCACTAAGATTTCTTCATGTTTGAGAACTGTTGGAGAGCTAACAATCACTTCAGTTTCTGGAGAAGTTGTGGAACAACCTCAGCCCAGCCAAATAATTCCAGCCAAATAAGTCTGACACCTGGGAGAGAAAAAGGAGGCAAATATGATAGTGACTGAGAATTCACGCTAGGAAGCAACAGTGACTCTGGCTCAAGCCAGAGGTGTTTTACTATAATTGCTGCTAGATGATCTAACATATACTATTTTTCCATAAAACAGCCTTGGGTAGAGCCTGGCTACCAGCTAACTGGCTTTGACACCTGAATGCCAAAAAGGTGTGATTTTATAAGCGACATTGCTGATCTATTTGCAGAACACATCACCTGCCACTCACAACATTGCATGGGAGGGGGATCCATTAGAAAAAGGACCTTCAGAACAGATATAAGGAGCTTTTCTTTCTGCTCACTCGCCTCTTTTCATCTTCTCTTCTTATGTTTCAGTGGTATTTTTCCCACTTCCAGGCTTTACGCTTTAGTAGTGGTGCTGAATGCTGATGAGGCTATGCTTAATGCGACTTCAGGCAATGCAGTACTCCTGAAAGCAGCCTAAGCTTTCTCTAGTCGGGTAGTATTCACCATGGCTTTTAAAGATCCTCAGGTTAGTGAGCATCTATACATAAAAGATAACAGAAAAAAACACTGAATAAGATATTTAAAAAGGGACCTGATAAGGGTAACTAGGCAAAAATGCTAACACAGTGTGGTCACTTATATATATATATGTGTGTGTGTGTGTATATATATATACATATATATGTGTGTGTGTGTGTATATGAGGAATATGCATAGTCTGAGAAATGCATTAGAGGATAATGTTTATCTTCTTTCACTTCAGTGACAAAATATATTTTGATGTCTCCAGTCTAAATTTTCATGTCTCTATACAATTATACTTCATCTATCCTGTGTTTAGCTAGAACCTATATAGTAAGTCCACATATTTTAGGTTGAAGAATTCAACTGAATTACCCTCTTACCTAAGGGTCTCAGAGCAAATTGTGTGTTTCGATAGCTGTATAGCTCTAAAAAGAGTTATAGCACTATGCAGACTTTGACAAGCACAAGTGATATTTCAATTATAAATGGGTAGAACCTGCTAAAGTAAAACTCAAGCCTGCTTGAAAAGTCATTTATTACATATAGACCATATTGGCAGAAATACCCCTTTGGAAGTTTTTTTTTTTTTTTTTTTTTTTTTTTTTTTTTTCCCTTAAACTTTATAAATATTAATTATTGTAGACAATATACTTTCAAAATATAGAATTGATTTTTTAATACCAGAAATAATCTGGAATCAAAATGAAAATGATCTTTGAAATCTTCCAAGTCTAAAATGCCCCAAAATGACCAGTTTTTCACATTTGAATATAAAAACAGAGTTTTGAGGTTCAAATCTAGGTATCTATGAAAATTAAATCTCTCTCTCTATATATATATAAAGAGGTTTTTAGCAAGAACTGTTACCAATATAGTGAAATAAACAAAGTTTAGCCTATATAGGACAAAATGAACATGGATCAGGAGACACGTACGTTTTTATGTGCTTGGCTTTATGAATTGTACTAAGAAACAAAAACCAAACATTGGGCTGTTCAGATAGTCTTTCCAAATAAACTTGAACTATAAACCTCAGTCTGGATTCAAATCTTGGCTTCTCCAAACTCAAAATCTCAAAATTAAAAAAAAAAAAAAAAAAAAAAAAAAAAGAGAGAGAGAGAGAGAGAGACCTTCTGCAGTGTTTTGTATAGGTACAGAGCAGAATCAGAATTTCGGATTTCGTGCCCTCAGTAGCCTCTGTGTAACTGTAGACCTACATGAAGCTCCCCCACATGGGGCCACTACAGCAAGTGAATCTCCTTTTGACTGAATCTAACCTCAGCTATTCTGTGATTCTGTGAATAGGTCAGAGCCATATATTGCTTGCAGAGACTGCAGTCAGCTTTCATGCCCTTTGGTTTCAACCTAAACTAATGCACATGAGCAGTAACCCAGTGCTGAGAGTCCTATGCCGCAGCCACACTTGTCCTCTGACAACCAAAATGATACCGGGATTTAGATGATTCTTTAAAACTAATCTGGGATTACCAAACTAATTTCAATTGGATTAAAGGAAGATTAAGAAGTCAGATCTCAAGGGAAATTTTATTTCTTTTGTGCTGATTGTGTGAACACTTGTACATATGCTGATTTTTACTTGGGCAAACAAACCAGCTGCAGTCCTCAGAATAATCCACAGGAATGGTATTTTAAACACATGCACTACAGTTGTCAGGACAGAGACCTCTGCTAAATAGTCCCAAACAATTCACTTGTTACACAGTTATAGCTTCAAGGAAAATTAAATTCTATTCAATCTAATAGATTATTTATGAAAAATGAGATGATAGAGAGCTGAGAATTCTGCCCAAGTCTATTCCGCGGGATAAATCTCACCTGACTTGTTAATATGGTGACAGCTATGAATCTCATTATTTTAAGCTCTGAGTGCTGGACTCAAGTTTTACTGCAATGAGTGCTGTGAGAAATATTTTTTAAAAGGAAGGGTACTAAAATCAGAAGCTCCAGCCTGGAGGCGAGCTTATAGCAGTCCTAGCTGCTCTCGGCAGTTAGTCTCAATAGCTACTGTGGGTTTAGAGCACCTCTTTGTGGCATTTGCGTGAGATGTTACTTACCAAAAGAAAATGTCATAGGGAAAAGGCATTTCTTATAAAATCATGGGTAGCAACCTAAAGGGGGGAGGGAAAAAAAAAAAACAAGTAAATTACCAAAAAAAATGCTAGAAAAATAATAGCATTAATTATTAAATGAATGATGGATGAGTAGCAATATGCAGAAAAAAGGAACAGTTCTGCTTTTCTTCCTATGTTTATTTTTCTGTAGTTTCTGTTGGTGGCTGTGTGGAGTGTGTCATAGCACATGAAAATTAATGTACAACAGGTAGTAGAATAACTACAGTCTCATATTAAAAATAATAATAAAGATATTATTGGTTTAAGAATACTTCCCCCAACTATTTCAAGAGTTATGGCAAATTATATCACCTATGATCAGAATAAAGCTTTACGTAAAAATTCTTCCATAAAAATTGTAATAAATGCAAAAAAGCACATAAATACGACCACACAAAAGTTGAATTTCCTGAAGCTCGTTTCTATTACCTACGCAGTTCTTCACTGGCTGAATTCCCTTCATCCTCCTTTCTTACCTTTGCCCTTCCCTGTGAGCAAGAATCATGCCAGGAAGGAGTACACACCTTGCTTTCTCACAAGGATCATGAATTTCTCCAGGGATGCTTAGCTGGCTTGGTAGGTCAGCTTCAAGAGAATTTAATTGTAGGATTTAGAAGAAATATGTTAAGGTAGAGGTCTCTGTTTGGACAATATCCCATGGAGTTATGGAGTTATTTGGCTATGATGTATAAAAATAGCAGTTCCTTATGAATCAGAGTGACCGATATGAAAAGAGCTCTGTAATGAAAATTAGCATGGGAACAGGGTGGAATTTAAATGAGCTTGTATATGAGCTGATGTTTGAAGAGTGTGATTTTGCAAGGGCCAAATTTCCTAAACTGAATCACTTTCAAATGTTTCCTTTAAAATAAAAAGTATTTTATCTGAAGAAAGTATAAAAGATTATTTGTTAGTATTAATGTTTTAATGTGGAGACTTAACTTACCTTGTGAATAAGGAGGAGAATGTTAGCTTTTAATCTCGGTGTATAAAACACTGCACGTATAGCCAAACTATAGAATTAGTAAGAAATATCTCCAGAATATTCCATCCACATATCTGTTGTTTGCTATTTCATTGTTGAGACAAAATTTGGAAGCAGAATCAGTCTATTTTGGTGTACACATCCATTACAAATAAGTTTTGCTATAAATGTACTATCTAATAAAAAAAAATAAAACATTTTTGAATGTAAGAACTTTCTGTCCTTGCCCCAGTAGCACCCAAGGGGAACTTTCTTTTTCACTTATGCTAGAGAATAAGTCAGTTCTCAGAAGCAGGACTTTTATATGTCATGAAATATTCCAATTCGAATTTCATGTACATTTTAATATAAATGAGGATTTATCATTTCTAAAGCCCCAAAATTGTACCCTAACCAGCATTTATGTATAATGCCTTTGTTAGTCTGTCAAGCCAGTCTTGAGACTTTTTTCCTATTATTGCAGAGGCCATTCTTGCAAGGATTATAACATATGACAAATATAGAAAGATAAGAGATTTTTGGTATTTATTCTAAAGCTTAAGTCAGCTTTCCTACTCTTTGAAGCGTAAGCCTCTTTTTGAATTTCATCCAAATAGCCAGACATCTTGTGTGGAAATGTCTTACAATGCAGAGGTCTGTGAGATGACCATGGAATTCAAAGGGTATCTTCTGTCCATTGGGAACTTTTGGAAAAAAAAGGGAGTTTTACTTCAGCTCAGTGTGCTGGTTTGAAATCGACTGGTCTGTAAGCCTTTTGATAATTTTATTGGAAGTCATTTTATCTAGAAACAATGTTGCGGTCATTTTTTATATTTTTAGCCTGACTAGCAAACTGAAGCTAATGAAGTGCAATCAGATTTCTGTTCTTTAGGTAGTCTGCTACAATGAGAGATAAGACAGTGAGCCATATCCTGAATCTTCCTCCATATAGACCAAATCATCTCTTCTTTCCTGGTCAAAGTAGGTAAGTTTAAGAAGCAGAAAAGTTAAGCAATTATCTTCACTGTATCAAGGACTATATTTTTCTGTGATATAAGAAACTTCTTTTCCTTCAGCTGTATGACATACGGCAACTAAACCATTACCAAACCTATCTTTCAGACGCTGGATGCAGATTTTATCACAGCTGTATCTGAATGTTGGGTAATAGCATTCAACAGATTTCAAATTATTAGAAAGAAGCTTTAGAAAATAATCGCAACAAATTGGTTCACTGATTTGTTTGGGGTCGTCTTCTGTTCAGGTGTTATATGCGATCTGACTGCAATTTTCTAGAATTTATCATTATCTGTGGAATAAGGTTTGTGAATTATTCTTGATCTGTAACTCATTCACAAGCAATTAGTTGGAAGAATTATACATTTAAATTCCTTGGCTAGAGATGTTTCTGCTCCCTTTGTGGGTGAGCAGAACTGCTAAAATTCTAGTAGTGCCAAGAGACTCCCAAACAGGCCCCAAAGCAGTTGTACAGCAACGTACGCAGCAGACAGAATAAGAAGTACATTTGACTCTGAAGTGTCTATGCATGTGTGCAAGTGTGCTTTAAAAGTCTGTGTGCTTTTTGCAATACATCCCTAAAACTTGCTCTTATAATGTACTGTTGCTAGCAAAATGATTTCTGGACAATGAACAGAGGTGTATGCAAATGAAGATAGAAAAATTGTTCTGAAAATAAAATTACTATTTCTGGCTATTTCTTCTCATCAATGCCCAATCTAACCTTGCCCAAAATTTTCAGTATCTGCTGCCTACAGTTGATAAACATGAGGGTTGTACTGTCAGTAGAGGTCATTTCAGACAGATTCAAAACGAATGAAGGATCATACAACACAGAGAAAGCATACAAAATCATCTATTCCTTGTTTTAACCAGGGAATAACTGTTCTCTAGAGTATCTAAAATGATGGCCAAGAAAGAGAGTATCACTAGCTTCACCTATGACATATTAGGGGGAAAAAAAACAAACAAAAAAAAAAAAACTATTACCTTCTAGGAGTGGTATACATAAACTTAATCTTCTGTTCAGTATCTTCTGAATGTCCTTAAAGGCATCATTAAGTCTAATGAGACAGTACAATGTTATGCCGTGACAGAAGTGGGAGACAGAGGTATTCACTGTCCAAAGAGCTAGACAGTGTTTCAGGTATTAACTTGGAGAACAGAGGGAAGTTCTGTGGCTGTCTTCATCCAAGTTAGCCTGCTTATACTCCTCTGAGCAGTATGAAAAAAATCAGGGGAGAAGGAAAAGCACACAGATCCCTTAGAAGGGAGAACCTTCAGCAAACTCCATAACCTTGGATCTTGAGCCCCAGGAGGCTGTCTGCTCTCTGCCTAAGCCAGACAAATCCTTAAAATGGAGAGCAGGACAACCATTCTCAAAATCCTGGCCTAATTCCAATGCCGTTGTAATGACTTTGGTACTGAGTCCAGAGAGAACGAGTTTACGAGGAAGATAAGTTTTCAAGCTTTATTCATTCTGTTTTGTATAGTGCCTTCAGCACTCTATAGAATTGCAATTAATGGGAGCAGATAGGCACAGAAACATTTAATTAAAAAAAAAAAAAAAAGGGGGGGGGGGGGGGGGAGAAAGAAAAGGGATGGGATTCTAGCTCCAGGCAAGTTCTGGCACCTTTAGTCACTTCCATCGAATGGAGGCAGTTAGTTTTTAAAACTACGGAAACATCTTTCTTTTTCTTTACTATTTGTGCTATTGAGAATCACATTTCCATCTACAATGAGTGATATATAGCTAATTTATTACCATTATGACTACATTTTATCATTTGTTTGTTCTAACATAGATTATGAACAGTTTATTCATATGACCTTTTCATTAGATCTATTAAAACTCTTTGCTAATTACAAGCTCATTGGCAAGACTTTTATGACAATGTTGTTCATCATGGAAAGCTAGAGAATATTTATGCTTCAGCCGATGATTTGAATGATAATCTTTATTACTAGCAAAGTCTTGGGGATTTAACTGCTACCTCCACTTTTAAGAAATGCTTTGTACCAATGTCTACTGGAAGATTGTCTTTGCTAATATTGGATCAGCAGTTGGCAGGGGGGAATTGGATTGTTTTCTTCTAAATAATTAGAATTATTTCCATAATGAATTCAATTTTTCTCAGCTAGACTTAGCTTGGCATACAGAGTATTCTCAGAACTAGTAGTCAAGGATATTCTTTGATAATTCTGCTTGAAGACCAGGGCGGCATTAGGGATTCGTTTTAAATCTATCTATCTTCTGCAGTTTACTCTTGCATTGTGGATTATTCCTGTGTTTTCTTTGCTAAGCAACCCACTTTTTATTTTTTCTATCCATTAGATTGTTCAAATAGACAATCTAAGCCAAACAGAAGCTGAGAAATGTTTCGGCCTGTGCTCCTGCATAGTGGATTTCTTCAGTTTCCTGTATGTATATAAACTATGAGACAACACCAAATTCTACACAAAAATTAGCTTTTGCAAAGATCTTGCAAAGAAGTTGTCAGATTTTCAATCTCCATTGGTTATTCGAGTAACCACTGTCACGCACAACCACTGGCTGCGATACCTATTTGCACTATGTTCAAAGCTGGAGATCCAGCACTGGACACGCTGCCTCTCATAAACACTCTCGGATCCCGACTCCGAGCTGGCCGCGTTTGGTGCAGCCGGAGGTTATATTCCTTGTTCAACAGAGCAACGACTGAATGACTGAAGGGACCACTGGCAGGTTATGGATAAGTTTTAGACAGAAGATAGCCACAATACCACCTCTTAAGTAATTCTGTTAGGGCAACAGGGAAGTTTGCACCGGAGCTAGCTCCATCCGCTCTCTCCCGGCCAGAGTTTCTTACATGACAGTTGTACCAAGGCTTTTAATAGACACACAGCTTCATAACTGTTCAAGTAAAAGGACAAAAATTGAGTCCTTGTACGCTAACAGTTTTCCATATGCAAAACTGTCATTAACTTTTTCATTATTCTATAGAACTGTCAACTGCTCCCAGTGGGATCCAACATCACCTCCGGCTTTGGAAGTTCTGATTCATGACATTTTAGAATATAATAAAGCTCATATTATTGGAGGTTTTGTAACTCCTACTGAGACCTGCACAGCTGGATAAAATGACAATTGCCTTTACAGGGGAAAGTTTAAAACAATTATGACCTGTTTCTGTAACACAAAGAGCAGATACACAAACCATAATGGCATAAGCAAAAAAAATATATCAAATATACAGTTATTTCTCGGAAGATCCTCAAGACAAGTGAGGATGGGAGAAGTTCCCTAAGCAACACTACCATAGATCTTTAAACTTCTAAGGAAAAAAATATCTTTTTTTCTTTAATTTCTCTGTGAATATTGCTAAATCTTATACAGCATTTCTTTCTCAGTAGATGCTTTTCAATTGCATTTTTGTCCATTTGAAATCAGTTTAGGTTTGCTAGAGCCAAATATTTTGTATGATGAAAAAAAAGGTCAATTAAAAATCAATATTTCTCTTGAAATCTGCCAGCAAGTATATTTCATAAAAAGTATTTCTCATGTTTAAGCTGTAGTTTTGTTTAAAAGCAAATTACCAAGAGGGCTTGTACATGTGTGTTTGTTTTGAAAGATTAATTTATGAAAACTAGACTCCTCACTTTGGAAAAGAAAGAACCCTTTAAAATTTTATTTCAAATGAGAATTTAGCTGTGGTTGAATAGCTATTTCTCTTGAATGCAGTTTTTTAGGGATTTGGGGGCGGGAGAAGTAGTGATAACCCTACGTTTACATTTTATCATTACTAGTCAAAGCCTTTTTCTTATGTTTGGAATACAATATAAGGACTTATAAGATTTTTACATCAATATGTAATATGCCTTGGAAAACCTTTAATATGCAGCATATACTTTCTTTGAATGGTGTCTCATAAGTTTTTTTCCTCTGGCTGATATCTTACCAGTTTTGGGGAAATCTAGCCTTGCTAGCAGCTGTGAGGCTAGCTGATGGAGCAGTCTTCAACGCTCTTTGTGATTTTTGGCTTTACTAATATGTGCAATTTATTAAAATGTTGATTTGGAAAACATTAACTATTTGAATATTTTAGCCAATATTAAGGTGCCAGCTATAACACAAACCCTGTGGCTCCCTTCTGTGAGTGCACAAATCCTCCTCTTTCATCTCCTCTTTCTTCATGCCTTTTGTATTCTCCTCAAGGCCATGATACTCTGCACTCACACCCCTAGCTATATTTATTCTGGTTCACACAGTCACTCCACTGCACTTGTTGTGATTTCTTTGAGCAGCAAGGTAACTACAACTGTAATCAGTGTTTCCACCCCCCCCCCCTCTGGTTACTGCCTGCAGCCTTGTTTATCACTTGTTTTTCTTCCTCCTTCCCCGACCCACCCTGTGCACTCTTGTAGGTGCGTTCCTGGTAGGATATTGTCCATAAATAGGCAAGTCTCCATATGGTTGATTACAAAGTTAAAACAGAGGCAGTAAGGAAGCCCTTCAGGTAGTGGTAAAGAGCCAGAATTATGATTCTTTCAGCATCCATGAGAATCATAAACTCAGTAGCACAATTCTTTCATCCAAAGGCCCTAGATGGCAGCACATATCACTACTGCATTGCATCAGGAGCAGACTGTGTTATGATGAATGAAACTGCAGCAAGCCTTTCCGTGAAGATTTTAATTCAGAAGCAAGAATCTTCATTACGAATTAACTCTAGTCCTATTAAGGCCCCTTTCAAAACTCTCGATGTCTTTACAGAGAAGGTTTGAGCTCTGATATCTGACATTGACTATCAAGGCCTCTTCACTACTATCAAAGGCAATCACATTTATAATCCTATACTATCCTAAAACTAGATAGGCATTGTTTTTCTTTCATGACTGTTGTTAAAAATCTGTTCCAGAATCTCTCTGGTATAGAATGAACCTGTACCTGAAAAATGCCCTTAAACTCCTCTTTATTGCGAACTGAATTAAAATTAATGTCACAAGGAACCGAATGCCCCGAAGCAGGGAACAATAAGACACAAAGACAAACAAAATCTATATTTAGAATTGAAATGGCTTAAGGATGAATTATCTGGCTGGTCAGCTTCTTCTCTGTGTCTTTCCAGCACTCTTCTTTGAATAAACAGTGAATTTTGGTTTGAAGATGATCTCTTACATCAAAGAGACTTATTTAATTTCCTTCACATCAGGACAGCTATTCCTGCTTGTGCTGGTATTCAGAAAAGAAAATCAGACCCCACAAAGGAGGATTGAAATAGAAGGCTAATGTGATCCTGGCACGTAGAATCACACAGAAAAGCTACCTGTATCGTTTCACGCAATAGGAAATGCATCCAAGACACGGGTAAGAATCATAGAATAATTTAGGCTGGAAGGGACCTCTGCAGATCATCAAGTGCAACTCCTTGTTCAAAGCAGGACTAACTCTGATGCAAGATCAGTTTGCTTAGGGTCTTTACAGCATAAGTTTTGAAAACCTTTGGGAAGATCCATAATCTGCTTGAGGGAAAAAAAAAAAAAAAAAAAAAGACAAAAGAGGTAGATGAGAAACAGAGAAAGTCTGTAGAGTTCTGACATACATTTCCCTCTGGCAAGTTGTGTTACTGATAGTAGTCTAGTAAACCTCATGTTATATACGTGCATATAGACACCTTTATCAGTATCCCCTGATATGGAGCAGGAGGAGGACCTACAGTTGTGGAACATCATTCTGGATGGACAGAGTCTATCCAGAAAGAAAAATGATAACAGGATCCTTCTTTTCCCATGGAGAGCCAGCAAGGGCATATGCCTTTTCTCTCTCTTTCTTCCTATAGAAGAGTCCCTGTTTCGTAGGAAAATTTACTTCTTCCTGTTACTGAACACTTGAAAAGACATTTCAGCTATTTTCCATACTTCTCTCCCTCTATTGTTTTTCCGATGGAAAGAGATCAGCTCTGAGGTCTTTATGTCAAAGCAGTGGGCATCATCTCTGTCCTACGTGGTTCTAAGACAACCAGACACTATTTCTCAGACACCTGCAGACTCTTATTTACCTTCTCTGCTCCTTTCTTCACCTGACCTTGCCATGACTGACTGCACTGCCAGTGCTAAACAGACCTCTGTTACAGTAGCATATTCTGAATGTTAATTCTTTCCAGCCTTTGACTCCTAAAGCTCTGTGAGGACTTTTGGTAATAAATAAGTAACTAAGAAGAAAGAATAAATAAAGGGGAACTGTGTTAATTTAAGAAAACAAAAATCCCTTTATAGTCAACAAAACGAAAAGGAGAGACTAACAGATAAGTCTCTTTGTTATATAAGTCTCAGTTTAGGCTCTGACCTTCTGTTTGTTATTGCTCGACATCGCAACAGGTAATAGCTTTCTGAAATATTGTATGCAAGATAAACTCATTTGAGTCCTTGGAAATGCATGTATTTGGTTTCATAATGAGGATATTGTTTTCTTATTGGTATTCTCCAAAATTTTTTGTGACTATTTAGAAAAAAAGATCTACAAATATCTTAAATTCAAAAAAAAAAAAGGAGTACTATGCTCAGAGCACTAAGCAGAAACACTGCAATTGGATTGAAGCACTCAGCTGATAGAATGAATGTCAAAGAGAATCTTGGTTGGTACAAACTGTTACAATCTACACCTTTAAATTACAACCAAGCAAGCATGTATTAAATACACTGCAAAGTTTCTGTCTTTTAACTACTTAAATGTCATTGAAAATGGAAGCCTGATCAATAACATAGTGAAATGAAATGGAAATCTGCTATCTTTCAAGACTAATTTTGTTATTTTTAAGTCAGACATGGTGGAAAAGTTACCTCTCTGGTAAAAGCAGTATACACTTTTGCCTTTCACATAAATATCTACTGTAACACAAATAAAATGGCTTCTATCAAGCCAACTTTAAAAGTCTGACATGCTGAGCTATTACATATCTTTCAGTTTATTGTCACTGCTGCAGCACACACAGTCAAACTCTTCCAGTCTCACAAGCCCAGCCGATCCCCAGTTGCAACTCCAAAATGTTAATTTTACAAAAACCACAAATTAAATGGAGGTGAGTATTGGGTTGTCATGCAAGGTAAAGGATTAGCAAGATAGAGGTGATGAAAGATATTTGAATTTTCTCCTTTAAATTATATAAAGAATTTAGAAGGGCGATCAGTAAGGTTAAGTTAAGCAGTTTTGAAAAGGAATAGAAAAAATATTGAAAGAAAATTGTTAATTTTATTGCAATTAAGAATTGGATGTATGTATATTTAGAGAGTGTGAACAGGACTATTTCAATGAACTGGCAGAGTTTAGTAGATAGGATTAAGATTCAGACAGAGAAATGTGTGTTTTAAATGATGTAAATTCTGGGGAATTTAAAAGTCCAATGAGATTGAAAAAGCTGCTGCTACAAATTGTAGCTAAAAGTACTCCAGAGTAATTTATAGGTGCAAATACTTTAAGCAGCAGGACCGTGAAAGTTCCTGAATACTACTTCTGCATAGAAAGAGTAGCAAGTAAAATATTCAATGATACCTGAAAGGAAAAAAGGTCATGAATTCCTGAAGCACTGCAAGAGTAAGCTGAGCCTTGCAAGGCTTTGCAGAGCAACAGAGAGGAAGAGAACATATAAAGTAAAATCTAGATTTTAAGTTCTCAGACTTTATTGTCTTTCACATCTTTTATATTTCAGGCACCAAACAACTGATAGACAACAAATTGAGCCTACTGAAAGCAAAACTTAGCAAACGACCATTATTTTTCAGTGGCTCAATCTGTCCTCAGTCAAAATAGCCAGTGAACCATCTAGATTTTGGAGCTTTAGATATTTTTTTTCCTACATGAGTAAGCAACAATTACCTAAAAATTACCTAACTCTCTAATTATTGAAATTCTACAGTATCTGAAGGTGGCTGAAGTAGAATTGAGTCATCCTTAATCCTGTAGGTAGAAATGTGTGCAAGATAGATGATTTTGAAAGCTGGAAAGTAATTAGATCCTTAAGTGAAAAAGTATAAAACCTGTTTTGTAGGAAAAAGCTTTCTCTTTTGTCTTTGCTAAATTCAGTGTATGGCAGACCATGTTTTTTTAAGTTAAACTAATTTAAAAAATCATAATATTTGAGCACTTAGCATTCATAAAAGTATTAAAAATGCAATATACTAAAATGAATATACCCTCACAAATCTTTATGTTCATATGGGTAGCCTTTTATAATCTGCATCAGAAATGTCCAAAAGTTAATTAAAAGGGAAACAAATATTTCATTAACTGAGATATCAAGGAGATTAAAAATGCCAGCTAACATTTTTTTCCCTGATGCTCAGTATGAATATTTTGTTTGAAATATGTTAGCAGCATTAGATAACAGCACTGTGCTTTTGTATACATAACAATCTAGGTCCTTTACAGCAGCCTTTTGAGAAACAGTCAAACTATCGATCATTGCCAGTATTTTCTCTCTGTCAAAGCATATTATCATCCTATGGTGTCATTACGTCCTTCATGAGGAGCAGAGAGCTGCTCTGTCAGCCCCCCTGCAGTGAGATAAGACCAATGAGCTCTGCTTTTCCAGACACACTTTGTACTACGTTGGTTATTTAACAGCAAACAGCAGGTAAAATAAGATGAGAACAGGGGCACATCAAAAGCTCTTCTTGCCCTACTTCTTTATTTAAGTAGTAGTCAGTAACATATGTTTGGGGAAAAAAAATGTGTAGTAAACCAGACATATATAGATTGTTCTTTTGTCTGTTTGCCTCCGGCAAACAAAGCGGTAATGGGTCCCTAACGTGGAAATGAATATTATCTGTCTTGTTCCATAGACACTGGTTGACCACTGATATCATTTCACAGAAGGAAATAAGTTAATTTTTTGGACTCAGAAATGCTTCTGGCATCATCCTGTACTAATGAGTTCCACATTTTAGCAGTATGGCATAAGAAAATGCATATCTTCTTTTACATCTTCTGCCTTGGTTGTCCTCTACTCTGTCTTGCAAGAGCTAGAAACATTTTTTTACCTACTTTCTCTGTCCCGTTCTTAATACCAGTGAAATCCAGCAGTGTAATGCACTGGACTGTAGAAGGCCACATTTTCTTTACAGAAGAGGATGACAAGCAGCCTGCATGAGCTGCAGGAGATAGTATTTACTGCAGATAATATAACCTACATTATAACATATCACCTAGAAAAAGAATTGGAGGTAATTCATATCCCATCGCTGACATTGGCAGGATTATTATTCAAAGCAATTGTCCCAGCAGGAAGCCAATCTTTTGAGAAGTGACTGGCTCACAATTCAATCACTTGGGACTGTAGCATAGAAAATACTATGGTAGCATTTGCTAGGATGCCCTTCAAGATGCTCTTACCAAGAGGGGAAAACGCACCATAAGGGAAGACTTCTAGGTAAACAAGGAATACTTTTCTCTAAAATGTTCAAATTTGCCTTGTTTGGAAGTGAAACTTTTATCACTCTTTCTTATTTTTACATCCCATTTATTCTTATGATTCAATTTTGTATTTTTTTTTTTTTTTAATAACCCAGTAGCTATGCCAGAAAACAAAATGCCTTGGAATATAAACAGATTTGTTTGGCTGCATTCACTGTTTGGGGAAAACAGAACTACAGGCAAGAGACCAGAAAGCACTGACTTTGGGTAAACTGCATTAATTCTGCAGTGGCTGATAACAGCTCTGAAATAAACAAATAATCATAATACGTAATCATATGGGTAGCTATCAGAATACAATGAAAGCAAATGCCATACCTTCAGATAGATCAGCCATCTGTCTGGAAGATTTTTGAGTACTTCAGTAGCATAAGATTACTCCATTACAATACTCCAGTACTGTGTGGAGTTATGGAGGGTGCAGGAGTACTTGGAATAATTGTTTTAAGGTTATAATTTTTAGCTATGAATCACTATACTTATATTTCTTTTATTTGTTTGGTATTCTCCTGGGTGAATTCCCATTCCCCTGCTGGAAATAGTATCACGGCTGTTCCAAATCTAATTCTGAATGTAACTAAAGTCAAACAAAAATAGTATGAAAGAATTGTTTTCCAGCCCATATAGATATTCCTGAGTTTCCTCTACTGCTCATAGTGCATACAAAGTTTCTCAAACAAAAATCTGGAGGAAGGAGACAAACCAAAGACCACTGATATAATTGTAACTTCAGTTTGGATCAATTATTCCATGTTTAACTCAATTAAAGATGATATTTTTTAAAAAAAGCTTAGAAAATTTGAGAGAGACTAAAAATGTACCTACTTTTACAACTGAATTTGATTTGTTGAAGATTGTGAAGTGCAATAAAAACAGAAAAGGAACAGTAAATTAAATAAATTCTTGAAGACGATGTGTTTGGGTTGGGTTTTGTGTTTTCACTTAGATTCACTTGCTTCAACAGTAAAACAACACTACTATTGTAAATGTCGCAGAAGAGATGTATTTGTTTGGAATCACATTTACCACTCTGTAGGATGAATGTTCAAAAACATCTCAGGTATCAACGAAAAGTATAGACCCTGGCTCTTAAACACGCAGCAAAAAATTATTTTTGCTGCGAAATATTTTAGTTGAGTGTCATATCCCTCCAGTTCTTGCCAGCAGGAGACTTCAGTGACACACAACGCTGCTCAGTGTGTCCACCTCCATAAGGGAGGTTGTGCGTCCAGGAGTCTTTGACAAGAAAGAATCACCGAGGTAGAATCTAGCAAGTCCCCTTTCTCTTGGGGGCCACAGAAAAAAAAATGGGATCATGAGGCCACTGAGGCCCTACCGCAGCATTTTCCAAGTATTCTAGGGCTTAGACAGTTTGGCTTTTGTTATATAAAACCCAAAATTTTCCCACAGGAAAAAAAGCCAAATGAGAAGTAGTCAACACTTCAATATTTTTTGGAAAAATTACTTCAGCTCAAAAATGAGAGCTACGTGTAAAACAGATGCAAAAAAAAAAAAAATCACATGCAAGGATCATTACATACTATAAAACATAGATTTTTGTCTGGATTTTTTTTTTATTTATTTTCTCTCTGTGCTTGCTTTTAATTATTCTCTACTAAACTCAAAACACAATCTTGTACATTTATGTTGTGTTTCATATTAAAATAACCTTAAAAACATCAAATCTATTATGTCTCTAAAGAACAGAGGAAACAGTCATTCTCTATAAATTTTGATGTGGGACAGAGACCAAATATTAAGCTCAGAGATATTTTATTTACATAAGACTGTCTCTAGCCAACAAATTATTATAAGGTAAGTGTGCATTTTTCCTCATTTTTACTACAAAATTTGTCAATATCTGTCAGTGACAAGACATTATATCAAGATTCTTCATTAAAGTGATTCAAATTTAAAGGTGGATGGAAAAAATATACCAGTATGTTAAGTGAAGAATTACAGAAAGAACTCGCAAGGCTGAGTGTATGGCTGATAAAATGGCAGATGGAACTGAGTTTAGATAAATGTGATATGTGTGGGGGAAAAGTGACCTAACGGTATACTTACAAAAATGAAATCTGAAAAAGCTATTGCCACTCAGATAAGAGACCTTAGAAATGTAGTAATTCTATAGGAACCTCAGTTCACTTCTTGCAGACAATCAGAAAAGGTAAACTGAAAGTTAGGAGGGCTAGCAGAGGACAAAACACAAAATGTAGGTCAATAACGTGCGCGCTTCTTGAGTATTACATGTAGTTTTGGCTCCTGAGTCATTTCAAAAGACATGTAGGAAAACTAGAAAAGATACAGACAGGAAATGAGTGCTCGAAGGCACAGAACTGTTGCCAGCTATGGAATGACTAAATCAGCTAAAACTTTTCAGCGGGACTGTTACAAGAATATAAAATAATGGAGGTGCTAAGTGGGGACTGATTATCCAAAGAGCAAGAATCAAATTAAATTGTTATACAGTAGCTTCAACAAGCAAAAGGAGATTCTTTTTCCCAAAGCATAAAGTTAACCTATGGAACTTATGACACATACAAAACATGTCATGATTGCTAAAATTTACATGGGTTCAAGAAGCAATTAGATAAACTCATGGAACATCCATCAGGATCTATTACGCACAAAGATTCAGGCTGTGGCTCAGTAAAGCACTGAACTGCAGATCAAGAAATGCTATCAATAGCCTTGTATATATTGCTCTTTTCTACATACCTTTTCCAGTCAGTGATAGACTTGCATGAACTTTTGCTCTGATCCTTCATGACCATCCTTAAGGTCTAAATCACAGTCTTACAGTCAGCTTTGCACGGATGGCATATTGCATCCAATAATAGCAGTTAGGTTTTGTCTGAAGTCTGACTTGCAAAGCAAGGGTTTTTTTAATATATTAGCACAATTATTTCTTAATCCTAACATATTCATTTATGAAAATAATTTCTGAACGTCCTATATTTAAATGAGGAGGAATACTTTAAAGATATGTTTTTAATGATTTAAATACATAAAAATCTGACAATTTACTTGCTTAGTTTCAATGAGTTTTATGGGTTTGGAGGTTTGGGGTGTCGTTTTTCTTTGGGGGGAGAGTTTTTCTTTGTATACTTTTCTAGGATAAACCCAGCAATGGTATAGCAGCTTTACTCTTGCCCACTAGAGGGAAGGTTCGGGAGCCCCTCTGCAATACAGAATGGAAAGAAACAGGCAATGCTGGAAACGTTCTTCTGGATAGATTTTTGCTTTTCTAAGTTGCAGCTGTGAATACACTTTAAAACTGTAGAAATCTGCAGAACTGAATTTGAAGCAGTCTAATCAATGACTGGATTTGCTAAGCGTTACTTTAAAATAAATCAAGACCTCAGCATATGCACATTTACAAACATGATTTAACTCTGTAGTTTCATTTCCCTCAGTTAATAATACTAAATATTTGCCTTAAACACATGGCAAACATTTTTCTAGTGTTGGGATGAAAAAAATTTCCTAAAGTCAAGATGAAAAAAAGACGTGGTACTTTGGAAAGCATAAATTACATTCTGTATGCCACACAATATATGCATTTGTGGAGGTAGTTGTTAATGTGCAAGGAGAATGCATGTTTGTGAGGGGGAAGAAGTATATCTGTATGTGTACATATTTCAATGTATCCAAGTTTTAATATAAACAGAGATGTTTTCTGACATAAAGTAGGTTTGCAAACTGAAAATAAAACAGAAACTTTATCATATTACTGTCCTATCGTATAATCTTTATCTAACCTCTCTTGTAGTCTTAACTGGACTACATTTTCTGTTCTACTCTGCTTATAAGATGTCCACTTCTGCTCATTGGGATTTTGCATGAGTATGTCTCAAAGGAATTTGTCTCATTGTGCAATATAGAAGTCCATTAAAGTGAGATTTTTTTATACAGTGCAATATAATTAGAATAATCAGATACTATAAATTAACTAGAGAAAATAGGGATTAGTAGGTGAATGTTGAGTTGAGTAAGAAATCAATTCAAGAGAAATAGGAATAGACAATGTTGCAAAAGAAAGCATCAGATACAGGAAAGTTATTCATCTTGAGACAGATCTTAATACTTTCATAAACTTGAGTGGTGTACGAGTTTGATTTCTCCATAGATTAGAGCTGGAGACAGGAAAACAAACATATACAGTGGGAACTGAGATATAAGGCTATGCACTTCAGGGTTAATAACAAAAAAACTTCTATAACCTTGAAACTTAGTGGTTGGAAGCAGCTGCAAAGGAAAAAAAAATCTGACAGTTCCAGCTGATCTCAAAATGACTATGAGCTGTCAATACGAAATAGGCATTAAAAAGGCAAATATAATTTGTGAATCATCTCAGTCGTGTTGTTTACAAAGGGAAAGCAGTAATGTCATTCTATAAGGCTCCCAGAAAACCAAATTTAGAATACAATGAGCAATTCTGATTGCTGACACTCAGAATAGATTAACTGAACCTGAAAGAAATGCAAAGAAGGGACCTCTATAGTGATCACCAAAATGGAGATGTTATCATACATAGCGACTACGGAAAATAATAGAGCTGTGACTGTTTACAGTTGAAGTTTGCAGTTTACATACTTCAGTTACAAAACATGAAATATGAAGTCCAGAACACTGTTTTTCAATGTTTGGAATCCATTTTTCGTTATTGTATCAGGTAGCTATCACAGCATTGCAATCTGCATTCCCGAATACTAATCCAACCAAAAGTGAACTCTAAAAAGACCCTTCAACTTTCTTAAATTGACTGTTTTCTTGCTGGAATGAGCTGACAGTGAGCTTTTCTGCCTCACTGATCTAGGCCAGCCAAACTGCAGTATATGCTTTATTTAACTCCTCCAAATCTTAAGTTAAATACCTTTACAGTAAATTATATTATGCTGGCATTTTAATACAAAGGTGCATTCTTTTCTTTAGGATTATGCATTAAATTTCAACTTTAATTACAACTAGTGAATAGATTTGGTAAGCAGAAAATAAGCATACCAATCATTTTAATAAAATGATTCCTATCTCCTATTAATGTTTTAAATTGTCTCTTCTAAAAGCAGAATTATTTTCAAAAGAACTCAGGAGAAATAATTATCACAGTTGCCTTTACTATCTCTAAACAGTCAACAGCCAGCAGGGTCTCTTTAAAAATATGACTAATAAGAACAAGAGAGAAATGCATTCCAGTTCACATATGTAAGTTGAGTTACAAGTAGTAAGATAGTGTTAGTTGCACATATATATTAATTGCTGATAGATGGCCAGATCTTACAACATGCCTCAAAAATGATGATGGTATTTTTTTTTCTTTTTTTGTACAGATGTTCTGCTGTCATCCATGTTGTTTGATATAACGTCATATATGCTTTCAGCAACATTTTACAGTAGTATGAAATGGTTGGAGAAACAAAATCTTTTTCCACAAGGGGGGGCTAACACTCTTTGCTAGATTCTAAGTTTTCTTCCATCAAAAATATAAACATAGGTATACCAAGGATTCCATGTTAAACTTTATAATTTAACAATAGTTTCACCTTTAGCTTGACCCTTTCTGAGCTGCAGGAGCAAGAGGAAGCCAGTGAAGCTACCAGCTTCTTCTCGGGTGAGAAGTGTGGGCACAAAAGGTCACTGTGACCGAGAGAGGAAGCAGTGTGCAGCTTTTCCGTAGCATATTCATAAGTCATTTTCTTAAATGAGAACCTCTGAGCCTATATTCAATGTATGAACGAGATCACTTTAAAAGCAACATTCAGTACCAAAATTTCTGCTAAGAAAAGCTTGCTTAACTCCTCTAAGCTTACCCTGCTGTTCAGCACATGCCAGGGGAGAAATGCAATCAGAATTCCCACAGAATTCCTATTTGGATTATAATTTTCATCAGAGCAAAAAATTAAAACACTTAAAACAGTTTCAAAGAAAACCTATCTAAAAACTGACTGAAGACCCATGCTGTCTCAGCTTGATGCAGAGTTAGAAACGTTTGGAATCCTGACAAATTCCTTCTTCTGTTATTATTTTAGTGCTTCTTTTATTACTGCTGCTGTTGTTGTTTCATTGGAGAGAGGGTGTTGTGGATCATACCTAATCACACAGGAATATAATCACAGAATCAGTAAGGCTGGAAGGGACCTCTGGAGATCATCTAGTCCAACCTCCCCGCTCAGCAGGGTCACCTAGAGCATGTTAGACAGGGCTGCATCCAGGCGGGCCTTGAAGATCTCCAGAGAAGGAGACTCCACAACCTCTCTGGGCAACCTGGTCCAGGGCTCCGTCACTCTCACAGGGAAGAAATTCCCCCTCACGGTCAGGCAGAACTGCCTGTGCTTCAGTTTCTGCCCATTGCCTCTTGTCCTGTCACATGGGACAACTGAAAAGAGTTTGTCCCTGTCCCCCTGACACCCTCCCTTCAGGTGCTTGTACACATTGATCAGATCCCCCCTCAGTCTTCTCTTCCCCAGGCTGAAGAGGCCCAGCTCTCGCAGCCGTTCCGCATAGGGCAGGTGCTCCAGCCCTCTGATCATCTTCACAGCCCTACGCTGGACTCTCTCCAGTAGCTCTATGCCTCTCTTGTCCTGGGGAGCCCAGAACTGGACACAGTACTCGAGATGAGGCCTCCCCAGGGCTGAGTAGAGGGGCAGGATCACCTCTCTCGACCTGCTGGCAACACCCTTCCTAATGCACCCCAGGAGACCATTGGCCTTCTTGGCCACAAGGGCACATTGCCGGCTCATGGTCCATCTGTCATCCACCAGCACTCCCAGGTCCTACTCTGCAGAGCTGCTCTCCAGCAGCTCTGGTGCTGGTGCCTAGGGTTATTTTTCCCTAGGTGCAGGACTCTGCACTTGCCCTTGGATAATGTTTTTTTTTTTTTTTTTTTTTTCCTGCACTTGCCCTTGGATAATGTTTGGTTTTATTTTGGTTGGTTTTTTTTTTTTTTTTTTGATTTTGCTCATATGACATTTGTTACAAATTTGTACTTGCTCGAAGAGATTGACTGGCTCTATATCTTTGTTACCAATACAGACCAATTTAATAACAGTTGGATGGCTAAGTTAACAAGCACATTTAGAAAAATATGCTAGATAAGCATTATTTATTACTGAGTACGCTAATAACTGTTAGGGTTTGTTTTGGGGTCTTTTTTTGGAAGGGATGTTCTACATTAAATTGAGAATTCAATAATAGTATGTAGATTATTTTCCTTTCCCCATAGATATAGCAGTTGACAGCTGGTCATCTTTAACTTAACAACAACTCAACAGACTTTGCCTGATAGGTACTGTAATATGAGAGCACATCATATAAAAATATTTTTTGGTGATATGGCACAAAAAATGAAAGTACACCTAGAACCACGGTGTTCCACGGAGTAGGGACACTGCAGGAATGCTCGTGGTAAAAGGAAATTTTATAACGGCTACAAATTAGGAAAAAATACAACGATTTAGAAGGATGGGAAAGAAAGCCTAGAGTTCAGAAGAGCTGACGGAGACTAAACAGAACAAACTGACACATTACAGCAGCATGCGTGACAAGCAGAACCTGAGGCATGGAAATGGTGATAGAGAATATTAGAACTGAATAAGTGCTTGAAAGAAACGTTTACAGTCTTTCTAAGTACTGCCTGGATTTTAAGTTACGCAATCACCTTTGGCAATGTGCCAGCTAAATTGATGCACCTTGTAAATATTCTCATTAAAGGTTACAGCCAAGCTGGTCACTATCTGTGTCAGCTCTCACAGGTTGTATCTTCGTGTGAATATTTCCCCACTCCACAGTGCGTTTAACATTATAAATTGTGCTAATAACGTGGAATAATCTGACATTAAAATATATGCTATGGAGCCTCAAAGTTCAACTGTAAAATCCCTTTGTACTTGTTTTCATTGCAGGGTTAAATATAGAGTAGTATGATTGATAATTCTGACTCATTTTCTTCTGATACTTACATAAAGCCTGACTGTGGCCTTGAACTTTGTGTTTCACTGTGGATTCTCAAACGTTTTTAAACATGTACTTATCATCTGAACATTTTTTAAATTTTTTAAACAACCGAACAGCCAAAAGCTATTTCCTTTTAATATTTTGTATGGACATTTTAAATGTCATCCTCTGTACACACAGTTTCAGGATCTCTCTGGTGCCAGAGACTTAGGTAATGATTTTAGTATGTTAAGTGTTAAGTGTTAGTATGTTATGATTTAGTAAGTATTACTGCATCCTGTAGACTTTCACAACGGTTTTAAATTGAAGTAGCCAGTTGTGTGACTAGTTCTACTAGGCATTTTACAGCTTTGAGAGGTATCTGGTCTGATAAATATTCCTATAAGGAATAATGCAGGAAGCAAGTCATTTGTAAAAAATGAAACTCTTTTCTATCAACATATAAAAGTTGTATTACAAGGACTTTTAAAAAGCTATGATATCAGCATTTTCAAATAGTTACAGATATGGTGTAGACCACTGCTTTCTCCTCCAGCTAATCTATGCCTCTCTCTGAAATTTGCCTCTCTCTGAAGTCCAGATCCTCAAATCTTTTAGGTGACTGCCTTCCACTGATGCCTTCGAGGATCTAAGCTTGAATGCCTAAGAGTAACCTTTGTTAATTTGTCAGGAATTCGAATGTATTCTTTATGCAATTGAACCATAAAATGAAAAACTGCCATGAAATTATTGACAGAATATACTTTAAGTGAATTAATCTGCTTGTTCAAAAATAATGTTCAGTCTGGTCTAATCAGTGTTCACATTAATTTCCTGTTGCAAGGTTAACTGATTTATAAGACTACTTTCACTATATAATAATAAATTTATTTTCATGATGTGTCCTTGTGTATCAAGCCTGTTGTGAATGTTTATGATCAGGTATAAACTCTCAAACATGGTAAGTTCTAATGGAAATGCTGAGAAACGTTACTTATGGCTTGTAAATGGCTCCTCATAGTGCTCAAGTGCAGTTACCATAAAACAAGATACCTCCTGATTATTTATACAGCAACATTTAATTATTTTGCAAAGAATGTTCTGCAACTGTGCTTTTAAAGCAGAGGCTTCACCTCACCCATTTAATCCAGGCTAGCCCTACCTAGTTCAATATCCGTTCAGTAGCAAACGATACTGCAGAAATGGCAAAGTATAGATACTGAAATTGGTTACCTTCAGCAATAAAATCCAGGAAGCGTGAAGTGAAAGGCTCCAGGTCAGTCCATAGCTATTGTGCTACAGCAATTGCAGTGCATAAAGTAACTGGGGCTTGGCAAAGGCTAGATTTATCCAAGATCTGTTGCCTCTTTTTACTGCAAGAGTACTACTGCACCTCCTTTCCTTGAGGTGCACCTTGAATCATTTAATCAAGAAAAGTTGCTACAAACTAGCCAGGTGTGACAACTAGTGGTCAGCAACAAAATTAAGAAAACATACCCTCTTTGATAATAGGTCTTAATTAACCGTACTCTGATACAAAACACCTCCATCAAAAGAGAAGCTGCATGTAATGCTCTTAAAATTGCCATCCTGTTGTAATTTTAAAGAAGCACAGCTGATCGACTTTACCCAGAATGACACCTTGCAGGCAAAGAGAATGCTGACAAATTACACAGCACAAAACAGGAGTGAAGCAATACCTACGAAGCAGCTACTGGGAAAGGGCGAGAGGAAGAGCCGCTGCTGGCATTTGACACAGGAGACTCTCTTTCATCATCTGCACCAAGGCCTGTGTGCATAATGCTATATTAGTGGGGTTTGCCCTGAATTTCATTCCAAGGAATTGCAGCTTCCTAATTACAGTGAAATTTACTGATGTCATAACATGAACTGTTCTCAGCTTTTCTCCTACTCTTCTCTGTCATATTTAGTATAAGGAAGTATTCTTCTCATGTGATAGATCTTGAGCAAATGAAAATGTAGAAATTAAATAATCCCTGAATCCATTACTAGATTTTACAGTTACTAGCTCTTTATTCTTTAAGTTTGTTCATGGTTTGGGAGTTTATTTTCCTATAATATTTATCACAGAATCATAGAGTAATTTAGACCTATGGGATCTCTGGAAGTCATATTGTCCAAAAATATGTATCAATATGCAACACAAACAGGAGGTGGTCCCAGAAAGAGGAATACTTTTAATCAGTAGGCAGAAATGGATATTCTCCTCTATGCTTGATATAATCTGAAAGTATCCATATGGAAGTGTAACTAAAAACAAGAAAGAGAGAATGAGAAAGAGGGAGAAAGAAAGAGAGAAGAAAAGTAAGAGAGAAAGAAAGAAAGAAAGAAAAGGGAAGAAAGGAAGGAAGGAAAGAAGAAGAGAAAGTTCCTGTCCCTTTTCTTCTTCCTCCTGTCCTCTGTTCTCTATTGTGAGCTCTATGGGGATGAAGTGTAGAAGAAATGAAAGTGCTTGTTGGCATCTGGTAGATTGGGAGAAGCTAAATTGAAGCTTCCAATATTCAGCTCTAAAGAGATTATATTTATGCTTCATGAATGTTTTTCCTTTACAAACTACTATACCATAAATTTGAGGGAATTAGAATCGTATTTCTGTTAGGAAGTGTCTGGTCAGCCTATATATGACAGTTGATGAGTGTCATCCTGATTTTAGAGAAGTTCTAGTCAAAAAAGAAACAAAAAAATTCTTTGCCGGTGTCTCCCTTTTAAAGCGAGGACTATAGGAGATGTGATACATCTGACAACATGTATGCCGAGGAACCAAAATTACAGAGAGATAGTCCAAAATAAGTGAGCAACTAACTAGCCAAAGTGATTGCCAGGAGTAATGAGTAAAGAGGAGCAGCTGACAAAGAAGAGCTGATTAGTCCCACGCATTGCTCACTTGCAGGGTCGGTGAGTAGGTTCTTTATAACAGCCTCATCTGAGAGAGGAGGCAGAGCACTCAGACTTGATATCTCTATGCACCACCAAACCATGAGTATCGTTTATAGAACTGTAATTTATAGAACATAGAGAAAGATAGACACTCACTTATATAAGCAATACCACATTAAAAGAAAGGACTCAAAATACTAACGATATACTCTGATAAAGGAGGAGATAACAGTGATTTGAATATTTTGGGTTATTTCTCTCGTATAATTTTTCCTATGTTAAAACCATCATCAATTTACGGAGTGTTGGGATAGTTTCATTTAGTTTTCCCAGGTTTTGGGGTTAAGGCTGGGGCTGCTATTTCATAGAGACCTCTAAAAACTGAATTTCCCATTTCATTATGCCAGCTGCGGCCTCGCAGAAGGATTACATGCTGACAATGGAAGGATCTGTCTAATATATGATACATAAATACCATTATAGATGCCATTGAGAAGTGTATAAAGATGATACTTCTAGATGGCACTAATTAGCAAAGCTATTTCTCTGAGTTTAGCTTTCAAACACAGATTTCACTCGGCTTTGCAAAAGAAAGGATTGTCCTTACATCCCTTTTGCATACCAGGTCACCAAAACACAGGTATAAGAAGCTACTGAATTTTTGCAGAAGTCTGAATTGATATCTAGTGAAAGTATACCCCAGACTTTCACAGGAGGTTATTCAAAGCAGACAATATAAAAGAGAACTACAAAAGATTTTCATACGAAAGCATTTGCTTCCACTGTTTTTTGCCTATCATTTTAGAGTCCATTAGAATACTGTAATTTAAAAACAAACTTGTTTTGCCTGAAAACCACTCTGTGCTGTTAGGAAGAGTGGCCAAATCTGGTAGCTCAATAGAGATGAGGCTGCCACAGCTCCATGCTTTCTAAGTCCAACCAGCTTCAAGGCTGAGCATGCATTCCCAATAGACACACACAAGCACACGTATACATTACATACATGTATATAGACACAGCCAGCCGCACATATCGACGTGGACAGACACACTTAACACTCACAGAGACACAAACAACATCAACAGCCTCATCTTGTTCCCTTCTGTGGCTGATCAGGAGAAAAGTCCATTAGTGGAATATGTACATGTATGTATATATATGTATGTGTGTGTGTGTGTGTGTGTATCTACATAAATTTATATAGAATCGTGGAATGGTAAGGTTGGAATGGACCTCTGGAGGTCATCTAGTGCAACCCTCAGCATAGCCCCATAAGGGGATTGAACCTGTGACCTTGGCATTAGAAGCACCACACTCTAGCCAACTGAGCTAAACCTGCCCCCATGTACGTATATATGCATGTGTATGTATGTGTGGGTGTGTATATATATACATATACACATATGTACAACATAGATACCTCCAGTAGCTGGGTTTAGACAATCAGTCTATTCAGTAGCTGGCTCCTGGATCCCCGTCTCCACCATTGCTGCCACCCAGACACACAAACCCCTGAGGCCTGCAGCCCCTCTCCAGGTGCTGCTGCAGACCCCTTCATGCACAACGCAGACATACACAGAGAGTCGCACACACACAAGGTGGATCTGCCTTGGACTCACAGTTCATCCGTAGGTGCTCCTAGACCCCTCACTCTTTGCAGCCACCTCACCCCTAGAGAAACCACGCACCTCCCCGCACACACTGGGTCTCAGTTGTCCCCTGACCTTGCAGTCTCTCTGGCAGTCACCTGGGACTCCTCCAATCCCTCTGGTAGCCAGCTGCCCCTGTGGTCTCTGCCCTGGAGACACACGCACCCACAGCTGGTTCCCAGATCACCTGTTCACCAGCTACTCTGGCTTAATAGTCTCACAATGATCAATATAATCACACACTGATTGGTATTTCCTCCAGCCGCAGCAGGAAAAGAGTTAGACCAGACAAGAATACTGACCAGTCCCTCTTTAGATGTAGCCAGACCTATTTGCCCCTTATTTCCCCTATTTTCCCACATTTTGTTTGTCCTCAAAGCACGTAGATTCTTCGCTTTCCCCACCTTTGTTTCCTCCCCTAAGCAATCTTGAAATGCTCTCCTCCTGTATCCCATGTGTCTTATCCCTAGGCAATGACCATCCTCGGTCGGAGCCATGGTGCCTCTGTGATTTCACAGGTGTGTGGAAATGCACCTGTGATGAGCTGATGGTTCTCCTGCGATGGGCCTGGGAGGAGCTGGGGCAGGGTGTTCTTACTCAGGTACCCCCACCAGCTTTCTATCACACAACCTAACACATGCTGCTGGATATTGGGCCGTATTTTATTTGAAAAGTATGCATACTCTAATGTAATTTCACCCAGAACTGGCTACTTTACTCCATGATTTCAAATACCCATACATTCCATTTGAGGATCATGGTTAGAAGGCGGGGTAATTAGGAGTAACGTCAAAGTAATTTACTAATAGATGGAACTCTTTCATATCACTAGGGAAACACAGCAATTTGGTACAGTACCTGAATTTTGCATTGCAATATGTGAATGCTTCAAATTGACAAAATAAAGAAACAAATAACTTTCCCATCAGTTTCCAGCTACATTTTCAGCACTGTCTGGAGAAATAATCTGCTCCATTTTTGCCTGATAGTAGTCTTTAAATGAACACAGGGAGAAACATTTCACATATATTTCAGCAGCTCTGATACAGCAGTGCACTATTTAGGCAGATGGAGAGAAGTGCTGCTTCTTTCACACCCAGGATATAGTTGCCTATGGAGTCTGTCTGTGGAGGACAGAGACAGGCAGAAGATGACAAGAGATATTTGGAAAGCTCATTTAAAGGCAATTGCCATTCCTTTTTAGAGGGTGCAAAGTACAATCTTTGTCAGTATCGGCTGTGAGGAAGCAAAAAGAAAAATCAGGATCTTCTCAGGATCTTCTTCAATACAAGAAAAGGAAATTAGTGCAATAAAAAGTGTTACCATTGCTGGCAATTTTATTACAAGTTTTGTATTTTTTATAGTTCTTATGTATTCCTTACAACTTGAACCCTTCAAGGCAGTTGCTGCTTCTATGAATATGTAAGCTTTCGTTTCAAAAAACATTTCTAGCTTCTGAAGCTGCTGCGATAAGGTAGAATGCATGACCTCAGTGAACCTGGAAGATTCCCAGCATGGAGACTAATTAAAGTTCCATCCACTTTTACTAACTGTCTGCTTGTTTGTTCTTATATCATGATTTTATGCCTTTTTATGATTTTTTATGGAACCTTTGTCATAATTCTTGAATGCTTAAGATGAGCAATACCAGAGCAATTGTGTTCGTAATGCTACATCACTTTTCTGCATCACTGCTCAGCTTTGCTGAGAAACTTCCTCAGGTGCCAGAGTAATTTTTTGCAACAAATGACAATACCTACTTATGACTGTAGTGTAGAGTGAAGTACGTCCGTCCGCACTATGGTTTCTGCAATGAGAATTGGGAAGAAACAATGCTCTTATGCTCTTTTCCTGATGCTCACTCTAACTGAAGCTACACTGGCGTGTGTATACTAGTTGTACTACGTACTAGTTGCACTAGTACATATGCCAGGCCTGTCAGGATGGAGGCACGTGATGTCAGACTCTTGTTTTCCTCAAACATTCATTCTACTTAACATGCTTAACAAACTTCTTGTTTGAAACAACAGCTATTAGTGTCGGGTAGTGAGAGCAGCTTAGCAGCCAGTGATGGTTCACATAGATTCCTCCATGATAAATTCTTTCTCATTTATTTTTTAGTAAAGAATGTATTTGTAAGTTCTGACACAGAAAAACTCTTAAGCTACTGTCTAAGAATGCCACACATTCTCTTTTGGCTAAAGAAACTCTTGATATATACTGTAACATTTAACACATGTAGAGTTAATTGAATTGCTTCTCCATCTTTCATTTGCAATCAATGATTGCTTGATGACTCTGTGCAATTACAGGACATTCATACAGTCCATCACTCATATCATTGATTGCAGTGCAATCCGTTTCCAGAACACGAATGATTTCTGTGTTACTTTAATAGTGGTTGGATAGAGGGAAAAGGTAACTTTTGTGCTGTACTGCAATATTCTGAGCTGAAATCTTTCAGGGAACTTTACATTGGAATGATCAACTCAAGAGAAAACTGTATTTTTAAGATGATTAATTTGTCTTAAAAGATCCCTTTTTTCCAGTTGAGCAGATGCATTGATTAAGACAAATGATGAAGAGCAATGAGCTAACAATCACAAATCTTCAAGAGAAAGAAAGAAATGTGGAACGTTGTTCAAGGAAAGCAAGTATTAGGGAAATAGTGAAATCTTTGAAAAACAAAATAAGATTTATAGGGTAAAGAATAAACCAATAACCACAAGGCTGAATGGATTTTTTTGTTCTCGAGAGCGTATATATAACTTCTTTGAAATTTAAACATTAAGTGGAATGGGGTAGGAAGAGGCATTCTGAAGGACCAAAGTCCTACCTTTGCAGAAAACAGTTTATCTCACTGGTCAAAAAACTCTTATGTTCCCTGAATGCCTTCTAAATTCCATAATAATTTTCTCTTTGGTGTCAACTGTTATAATTATCTATATTTTTTCAGACAGACTCAAGCAATGTTATAGTAATTAACCTGAATAAAAAGGGATTACTCAGATTCTCTTTATTTTTTCCTGCAGCCTAAGGTTCCAAAAATATCTTTTTATTAGAGAAACCCTGTCAAAATCATTGTCAGTTCAGAGTGTACGGTAATGAACTCCTTGTTAAGTGGTGAAAATAAGCAAAAACCTTCTCTAGGCCATTCTGCCTTCAAATCTGGCAATTTCATCAGGCATATTTTTTGGCATTGAACAAAAAAAATCTTATTTTCTTTTTCTTTTCTCTCTCTCTCTCTCTCTCTCTCTTTTTTTAATTCTGTATAAAGGGAATGGTGGACAAAGTTTGACAGTTTTGGAAATAGGCCTGATACGCTTACAGCTGAAAAAATGGCTACTAGCCTACAGAGACCTGGTTTCATAGATGCTGTAGTATATAGCTCTGGATCAGGTTGGAAATACCACTCAAGAGTCCCTTAAAATTTCATCTTCTGATCTCATCCAAAACCAGAATTTAAAAGAATAGGAATCTTTCTTTTTTTTTGCAAAGTGTAACAGCCTTCATTTAATCTCAAGGGTCTGATTTGAACCACATTCCAAGTGCAAGCCCATACAAGTTTTTATTTTATATATATGTATATATATACTTATAGATGTATCTACTTAACTGTACCAAAAGACCTAAGACCTAACTCTCTGTTGCCCTTCCTTTATACAGTTTAAATGATATATAGGAGTCTGAAGAAGAACAGGAATAGTTCCCTGATGAGAAAATATCTTCAATATGGACCTATAAAAAAGGTCTACTCTACACTGTTCAGATCCTCTCAGATGAAAGGTCAAATACGTGAAACTGGAGATGGAGCAGACGAAGGACATAAATGAAGAACATAATACTATGGTAGGTTTCTATTTCTTGCGATCCAAAGGAAACCTGTCAAATTAGAGCCAAATCATGACATGTTCTAATTTGTCTTTGATGCTGTGCAATATTCCCTCAGCCTGAGAGGTTGACTTAATGATCAGAAACAAATGAACAGATAATTGAGTCTTAAAAGAGTTTTGGTTTGGTAGGATTGAAAACTAGTGCTTTCCTAGGAAAATGGAAAACTAGGAAAAGCCATCTGGCTTGCACAGACAGGAACACGGAAAATGTTTCAGAGAAGTGTAAATTTTTATTTTAATGAATCATATCTAGCGGATGTGTTTTTTGCCTTTCCTGTTGGTTTTGTTTCCTGCTTTAAGAGTTACATAACATACTGGGAATCCAATTATTTATTTAATGGCCTCCCGAAATTCCTGTCAACAAAGCAGCAGGTCTGTAGTCAAAGCACTGGAATGGTTATTCCAATATGATAGCAACTCAGTCTTCACAGGGAATTTTTCAAGGAAAATTATTTTACTCCACAATCTTTTGGTATAACAGAGCAACTAAATTTATGTAGTTCTTCCAATGTTAATAGCAAAAATCATAAAACCCTAGAGAAAGTGTAATTAATGCTGTAATCAACAACATGAGAAAAAAGGAATTACTGGTTGTAATACTCATGGAATTAAACTAGGCTATTATGGATCTACATAAAAGAGTCTTCATTCTATTTTTGGTTACTTTGGGTTACCAGTAACACTGATGTTACTCCAAATCTACAACATAGCTTACTATGGAATCTGTATAAAATGGGCATATTTAAAAAAGCAATCTGTGCCAATGTGGCAAAGAATTGAAATAGCCCCACTCTTAGTGACCCCAGCAGATTAAAGGGTTATTAATTTCTCTATTATTTTCCTTTCTAAAGTGAATCCAGACAGCGGATACATAGCCAGTGAATGATCTGCTGTTGCTTGAGTTTCTGCTTGACTTCTTTCTTTTTCGTTTCCTTCCTCCTTCCCCTTTCTGATTTTGTGTTATTACTGACAGCTCTGCTGTTCTTACCCAGGACTATGCTTCGTTAGAGCTAAGAAGGTAAAATTGGATGAGAGGGAATAGAATAAGCTCCTGTTAATGAATAGCCAGGAGTCATTTTTATCCTCTTTGTTCCGGAGGGCTGTCAGTCCGATCTAAAGGTATGAAGGAAAGAAATAAAATACTGTAACTACCTTGTTACGTTCCTCAAAGCCCCCATTCTTTGTGGTGGTGATCCTCCTATGCAGGTAAAACCGTACCGTAGCAGACCAGGAGCCAATTTTAGATCCTTGCCAGCAGTGCTGTATCACTGGTTGTGATGGAGGTCCCCCGTGGCCCGTTGTTTGGAGGCACGTTTGCAGCAAGAACGTTGTGAGGAGGATAATGCAGCAGACAGTGGAGCAAGGGGCTCATTTCGACTTGTGTGTGAACAGTGTCACAGCAGAGCTTGCAGAAGATCAGTCTTGCACCTCAGCAACCCAGCACAGTTTATTTGATGCCTACCACAGGCTGTCAGTATCTTCAACGAGGATACATGAAGATGCACGTAGATACAGTAGTTCAGTCCAGCTACAGAGGACATCCATTGGCCCTGGGGCACCTCATGTTCATCTGCCTTTGAACACCATCTCTTCAACCACTCTTTCTCTGTGACCAGGGGACATGGTAAATCTTTATCATGCTTGACCTTTCACAGCAAGAAATATAGCAGCAGCGTCATTCCTTATCAGATTAAACTCTTCATTTCCAGACCTGAAACAGTATTTTTCAATTCATTATTTTATTCACTGGAACCAGCAGAGCTTATTATTAAAACTATGCCATACCACCATTTATGGAGATCAGTGTTTGCACTATTAATATCTGAGTCATTTCCATGCACTCCACTTATCAGAATAGCTAGATCTGTTATATTTAAAGGGTAAGATATGGTTAGATCTTGCCATTTAAAATGGCACTCTTACCTTGATATTAGAATTTTATGACAGGTACTGTTGTCTGCCAGCAAGATAAGCAGCCATGCTTGGCCCTGAAATTCAATACAAATCGAAGTCATCAAGAAGAAAAGTTCATCAACATAAAGTTTTATATGGAGCTTAGGAAAAACAGCCAGATAACGCACATAGTGTTTAAAGAAAAACAAAAATATGAGATTCAAACATTTCAATCCAAAGTAGAAACAAAATATTTGAAAAAGAAAGACAGTCTAATAGAATAACTATAAAGGTTATTTATGAATAGTATATGCTGTTATCTTTACTCCAAATTAAATGTATAAGCTTAAGCTTTTCTAATTAAACCATTTGAACTTCAAATCCATATACTGGTAAGAATTTTGTTTCAAAGCATTTGTTGTGTGGTTTATTTTTGATTGTTTTTCAAAGTTCTGTACTTTAAGATCCTTCTTGAGGGTTAGAAAATTAATACTGCATGAGAGGACTTTCATAGGTGATTTCTAAAAACCATAGACTACCCTACTAGGTAATGATGGGTTGCCTGACAATGGCAATTTAATTGAAAAGTATCTTTCAAAATGTATCATGATCATTACCCATGCAGAAATTGAATTTTCTGATGAAACACTACCTACAGAAGCCTTTGAGAATATGATTGAGAAGGAAGAAACAGTTTTACATTGAGTACTTTACAATTCAGTTGCTTTTGAGAGATTTGAAAATTTCCAAATATTCTTAAAACAAATCTACTGCATTTACTCAAAAAAACAACCAAACAAGAGGGTTTGTAGGTTTCAACTGAAATGTAGGTTTCAGCTGAAAAGCAAAATAAACAATTGAAAGCAGCAAATAAAAGAGAGAGTGACATAGTTATCTATACATTTTTGAATCAGAAGTTCTTTTCCGATGTGGAATACTTTCTGAGCACGAGAGGGAACTGTGATGTTGCATTTGTGTAAATACGAGGAAGAGACATCCATGTTTCAGAAGGGCTAACAAAGATTTTTAAAATTTCCTCTCAAACTGAACGTGAAAGTAGACTTATTTTTGGCATAGTTAAATCTCAACAGTGCTTATTTGGAAAGAAATATCCCAGTTATACATCAGAAATTTCTAGTACATTCATGAGGTCCTCCAGTAAAAATGCATGAACATCTATCTATACTTAGACATATTTCTCCATTATTTAGTACAACGTGCCAATATTCTTTCTCAACTGTCTCTGAAAGTACAGAAATAAATAATTCAGAGAAGCCTTTTACTTAAGTGTCAATGCCTTGTAAAATTAGTCCAAAATTGATAGAAAGGCAGGTTGTGTGAAACCAAAGCTTTATACCAATGTAAATGATTTATCAACAAAGAGCAAGACCTTTCTCTTCAAAAATATTGGTAAGAATTTAATAACTACTGCGAAAGATTTTGTGCAGAGGAACTGCACACAAAACACATACATGTAGGGCCACTAAGATTAAGGATCTCCTCATCTGTCATGTGAGGAGAGGCTAAGACAACTGGGACTGTTTAGCCTAGAGAAGAGAAGGCTTAGGGGAGATCTCATCAGTGTTTATAAATACCTGATGGGAGGCAGTAGAGATAGAGCCAATCTCTTCTTACTGGTGCCCAGTGACAGGATAAGAGGCAATAGGCACAAACTGAAACACCAGAAGTTCTGTCTGAATATAAGAAAAACCTTTTTTTCATTGTGAGGGTGATCAAACACTGGAACGTTGCCCAGAGAGGTTATGGAGTCTCCATACTTGGAGATACTCAAAACCTGACGGGACATGGTCCTGCGCAATTTGCTGCAGGCAAACCTGCTCTGAGCTGAGGTATTGGACAAGGTGATCTCCAGACGTCCCTTCCAACATCTGTGATTCTGTGTGGAAACTACTGGAAATAAATGACTATCAAGTTTTAGTTAAAACAATATATAGGCAGAAGTTCATTCTGCTGTCTAGCCTTAAAGATTGAAGAAATGTAGCTTCCTATACCAGTCATTGGATCATATGATTTGCTAGCCTGCAGGAGATGTGCAGTTGTTAAGAGCTGTGTTGTCAAGTAGCGGAGCTGCAGGAAGAGTTCAGCATCAAAGAGGATGAAGAAGGATTGTCCAGATCTTCTCTGAGACCCCACAGTTTTAAGAGCCTAAACCTCTAAGTGTAGCTGAGGGGTGGGCAGGGTTTGTGCCTCTCAGGTTGGAAAATGGAAATTCCCGTGATAGTAAAGGCAGGAAGTTACTGAATTCTGGCACAAGGAGCAATGTTTCTACTTGTCCTTGAGGAATTATGACTACAGAATAGGTTCACTGCCTTTATTGCTGATGAAGAGCTGTGGGTGCTGTCAAACGCAACATTTGTGCTGCGTGAGCCTGAGCCATGCAGAAGCACCAGGAGGAAGCACTGAGTGTTATTAGTAGGAGACTCCCTGCTATGTGGAAGGGGGCTCCCATCTGCTGACCTGACCTGTAACCTGGGGAGGTTACTGTCACATCCTGCTGATGTGGAATCACCCCAGGCATATGCATATGAATAAGGAAGTGCTCATGGGGCAGCCTTGCAAGGAAAGCTCTCATGCTTTTTCTGGTGAAATTAGCACACTTGGATGCCTCTCTGGATGCCTGTACACTAATGCATACAGCATGGGGAAAAACAGGAGGAACTAGAAGTTTGTGTGCATTTGCAGAGCTGTGAGCTCATGGGGATCATGGACATGTGATGAATATGATAGTCTCCAGAGGTCCCTTCCAAACTCAGTTATTCTGTGTGATTCTGAGAGTGCACAACAGGTTCAAAAGTGGAATTCGGTTTAAGGTTTTTTGAAAACTTACTTAATTGCGTTTAGTAGAAAATCTTCTTTTAATGAAAGTCACCAAGTAATGAAGAACATGACTGTGCTAATGATTAATTACACTCACCATTGTATGGCTGCTACCAATTGTTAAGTGAAATGGCATCAAATTATTTAATAAGTAAAGTGCATGCAATGCTAAACTACTCCATAATAGGCAGGAAAAAAAAAAAGTCAACTTGATTTTTATAATTAGGACAACATAAAGAGATGAAGACATATTAGCAAGCATCACATCCTGTCCAAGCATACCTACAGTACATTTTACTAGCAGAAAGGAGTACAGTCTGTATAGTGCATGAACCTCACCTTGGAGTTCTTTGTTGAAGCCTTTGCTGAAGTCATATCCATACTCCTTATGGTAGACACTTATTTGTCAGCATATCAACAATGAAGTTGCACTGTTATGGTGCTATGCTTTATTAATATTAAGGTCTCAGGTACTGGACCTGGGCATAGCTGTAATGCTGAGTCTATATAGCATTGTGATCTTTCAGAGATCTCAGTGCAGTGCTCCGCAGAGACAGAGATGTGCTCTTAGGGGCTCTCGGGTAGCAGTATACTGAAGTTCGTTTTCCCCCATCATGTGACTTCTAATCAAGCTATAGCCATTGTCAGATTTTTCTGCTTTCCTATTCTTTCAAGGCAGGTTGCAATTCCCAAGAGACAGTTGCCTAAAGTCAGATTTCCAGTGGCTTTGCCTCTTGTTGTTCAGCAGGATCCATTACAACCTCCACCTGATTCAAAAAGTCTCCTGTGGTAATCGAAGTTACAGCAAACGCTCTAGCAAATCCTGACATAGTTTGAATTAAGTCCTTAATAGGTAAGGAATTAATCTGATACTGATGGGGATGATGCAGTAATCAGAAGGAATATTGGATCCTTTATGCTATTTGATGCAATTCATTTGGCTTCTAAGTGTTTGTCCTGTGTCAGTCATCTGCTATTTTTGATGAATATGTTCTGTATTTGTTCTGTGTCTGAATACAGTATCAGTGTGGTTATGGTTCTGTGCCTGAATACAACATCAGTATGGTGATGAAGCATGCTGATGTATGCCTCTGAAGAAAAACATTTTTATGAGCTGTATTTGAATTGCGTATTTTTGTGCATACTGACTTGTATGACTAAATAAGTAAATGTTGTTCCTGAGGATGGCTTTTGGCTGAAATGCCCAAATTATTCATAACATTTTTCTATTTTCAGTATATTATTAGGATAATTATACCTTTCTCTTTTCACCTCTTAATAAATAACCTAATCATTCACTTTTAAATAGCATTATTTACCTGTGCCTTTCTTACCTTTATTTCTCTACTCTTCTGACAAATTCTGCCCACTTTGTTCTTTTCATCCTCTGCAATTATTATTATTGTTCCAATATTCAGAAATTGAAAAATATATGTTAAGGTTAAACTTTCAAGGCAAAGGCTAAAGAATAAACTAGCTAGCTTTGCTGTAAGATCTTTGTAGTACCTAACATTTGGTTTTGCATTTAATGAATTTATTTATTTTCTAAGTGATCTTGCATCACTAAACTGCTAGGTAGCTTTAAATCACAGAAAACAAAGAAATTCAGAATTATGTGTTGAGTCCTATATCAATGAAATCATATAATACTGCCAGGGATGTCATACGTTAACTTCATTATTGTTTCGAAAACATGCAGAAAATGTAATGAAGTGGTTGAAGCACTTGACTGAGATTTGTGTGGTCACCATTTCTACTCCTAACTTTTTGACATTGGTTATTTTATTTAAATCATCTGACAACTTATTTTATCTATGTGCTGAGCATAGCAGAATTTGTTTTATGCACATGTGAAGTGGGCATTTGGATAGGGTTGTTAGTGGAAAGTGAACCCACAGCCCCCAGCTGATTTTTTGCACTATTGAAAACCTAAGCGTGGAGTTTAATAATCTGTCCTCTGTCACATTAAACTACTGTATGGCTATACTTCCTCATGTGTGGAAGTGCACTGAGGTGCAACATTATGAAGCAGTATAAAAATGTAATTGTTTTATTAAAGTAAGTGTTTCTCTTGTGACTTAGGGCTTGTCTGCACATCAAGTTGAGGCCATTTCACTGAAGTGTGTTTTTAAACTGGTGTACTTACAGTAATTTGAGTCTCTCTGCAACAAAGGTATTAATTGTAGCCATGATGATAAGTAGGGTAACCGCTAGAGAGAAAGCTGATACTGAATAGCTGTCGAGTGCATAAACACTTCTTCAGATCTGCTTGCTTATGTGCCTGCAAGCATGGTTTATCTTTCCACACTGATCCAGCTAGTCTAACAAAATATATTACCTACCCTTATGTTCTTATCCCACCCACGTCCTTAGACAATCAGCGCTAAAACATGAAAAATTACTCTTTGCTGCTTCAGGCAGAGATGAAAACTATAAAAAATGAAGCACGAAAATGCAGATGAAAGTGTCACCTGCTTCCTAGACTGACACAATAATCACAATGTCACCCCCATTTTGCTTTTTAAATGGGTTCAGTAAATGCAGTATCAGTGCCTGATACAAAACCACATCACAGTTCTGCAAGATGTCTTTCCAAAAAGTGGGAAACTATTTCCTTGCCTAACCTACATCGAAAGAGATTAGTACAAAAATTGCTCAAAAAAGTCTTGTGTTCCTGAAAGTTTGTTTACTTTTTCTAGATGTATTAATTGGTAATAAAACACATTACTTCTCCCTATGAATGTTCAGTTATCCAAACGATACAGGCGTTTTTAACTTGAACTTGGTAAAATTGATGTGAGGGCTTTCAAGCAGTCTTCAAATTTATTTTTATTACAAAAAATAAAATCCCTATGAGTAAACATTGACTAGTTAAGCAGTATCAACAGACACTTAAGTGTTTGCTATGTCACTAAGGCATATTATCATCATCTCCCTTCTCATGTTAGTGACTACAAGCAGTGTCTTTAGACCCACATCTGCAAGACAGCTTCTTCTCAAGTGCAATCCAGTCTTAACTCCCAGTAATGCTTGTTTTGAGGCGCTCAGTAGAGCAACCTTAGTAGGCTTGTATATTGTTTTAAAGACAATATACAATTGTCTCTTGGCAACGTTTTAGTGCCTAAGCTGTAAGAAGAATTCCTCATGGAGGAAGACACTACAGTTAGTTAACAGAAGTTGAAAGAAGCAAGTTTGCAGAGATACAAATGCTAGTGGCTAAAGCACTCTGCCAATGTGTTTGTATGACCTTAAAAATAGCAATTAAAAGATAGTGCCAGTGTTTGACACAAGTTTTCCTTTTATATATACTTGTGTGGATTTCCAGGACCACAAACTCTAAATCCTTTAAGCGTCATTATTTTATCCTTCTTATATAAAAATAACAAAACCAGATGCTTTGATAATCTACTTAATAAAAATAGAAGTGTGTGCGAGAGAGGATAATTGAGAAATTAAACCTTTTACAGCAAACATGAGGCCAGACTTAAGTCTTATGAGAAAGATGCAACCTCTAAATCTTAGAGAGTATGATGGAAACATAGATTAGATCTTCAGTCTCATCACTACTGATAGTGATTAATACAGCATCATATTCCAGAGGATATCTATTTTATTATTAGAAAACTCTTTCCTCATATGGTATCTTATATTTGTAGGGGGATTACCAGTAGATTTTCTGAAACATTAATGGCAAAATACTCTAGTAACAGCCTGTCATAGATAATGAATGTCGAATTAAAAATCCTCATCCCTAGAGCGCTATGAAGTGAAATACATAGCAATTAATAATGGCATAGATAATGAGTGTCATCAATATATGCTAAACCTGACTGAAAAAAGTCTCCTGTCCCCGAAGACAATTGACATGTCAGTCCAGACTATTAATTGCAATATCAAATCTGATACGGATATCTTTTTTTAAAGATCAGCTCATCATCTAACTATGTTTCCAGACTCTTGTTTTAAAATACATTTTATTAATAAATGATACGTAGAAAATGTGTTCCATCAAACATTACAAAATAGGCATCCTAAAATTTAAAATATATTTTGTATGCAAAGTGAACTGAACATAATCAGACATAAAGGAAGATAAGGGAGGGCCGTGAGACTGTTCCTCTTATGTTAAAATGAATACTACTATTCACATAATCAGTAAGGCAGAATAGGTTTTATTGAGAGAAATATTCCAATATATTTGTTCAGAACCTTCCTGGAGCTGACACAATTTCCCTTTTCCCCTCTTAACCATGTGCACAACTTTGTTAATATCTTCCTGCTGTCTTATTTGTGCTGTTCAGCAAACTACTTAACGAAACATTTAACTTCAAATGGGACCTATTTCTTTGCTTAAAGATGAATGTATTCTTTGATGCTTTGTTCATCTGAAGGTTTACAACGAGTTTACCTTCCTCACATGTTCCCCATAGTAATCTTTTTCTTCTTTACCACCAGTCTTTGTGGGGAGTGCTGGCACATTTAGAATAATTAGACTATCTGTCTTTTTTAATTGGTAAGATCCCAGGTTTTGTGCCAATGAACATTGTTCTAATCATTCCTACTATAAGACCAGGGTTTTAGTCTTATATATGTTTTATCCTTGTCCTATCTTCATTGCAAAATGGATCAATTTTTATTTTTGTCCTTTTTTATCATAAGAGAGCTTGTATTTTTATGTATTTTATTTATAACGCAGCTGTGCTCTTCGTTATAGTACTCAGTAAAATGTTTTGAATTCTTGTTTTATCCGTACTCTTCCAGTCCCATACTCATTCTTTTCCATTTACTCGTTCCATAAATCCCCTGTGGTATCCAAAAAAAAACCAGAGACACATAGAATTTTAGCATTTAGAATTTTCATGTGAACATGTTGTTGTATCTCAGAAATCTTTCCCTCATTTCAAAAGAAATCTTTCAGCCTACCAATATGATTCATTTAAATTGAATACACAATTCCTGCATGTAAAAACTAATTAAGTAGCCCAGCATATTTAACTCCATTGAGGGCCTCTGCTTTCCTCAAGTGCGTCTGAGCATACATCTTCCTTAAAGTAATCTCTGTAAGGAAGGAAGGAAGTTAATGAACTCTTCTCCCCAAGGATCTTCTCCTGTTTTCTCTCTGAATACTGCTTGGCTCATTAAAATTCATGGAAACATGCACAACTCTAACATAACACTTCACTTATTTATTTCAATGTACTGAACACCTATCCATACTGCTAAGACAACAGGGAAATGAAAAAAGAAATGAATACAAAGAAGTTACCCTAACAGACAATTTTCTAACAGAGACAAAGCATATCAGTTGTTCTACACCCTTACTAGTTTTACGCAATACTAGTTCAAGTAATTGTCTGCTTGTTGAAAAGACAGACCACTGAATACCTAATGCTACTATGTTAAAATTGCACAAGCTGGCTGAATCTGATTTTGGTACTATAACAGCAAAAAAATCCGATCAAAATTATTTCTTACAAAACAGTCCCATAGAATGAAAGTTGCATATGTTTTAATTGACTTATGGAGTTTCATGCTAAGATATATTTTTCTGCACTATTCTGAAGAGTTTTAGATTAATTCTAAAGACTGTTTAATTTATTGCTACCACATTTAATATTTTAATAACTATACAGGCACCATTACTGTCATTCTAAGGAAGAAAGGAGGATAAAGTAGAGAACCCAAAGCACAGTAGTGGGTACTTAATAAAAATTATTTACATTTGAAGCTCATGAAAGGGATATGTGATGAGTGACCAGGGATGCAGCTGAAGATAGCTCAATGAGACTGCTGAGAATTGTACTGGGACATAGAAAAATATTTACTGATATTTTATGTTGCTGTAAAACACTACCAGATTCTCACTTGAATAGGTGAACGACGACTATGTCAAGCTGGAGAAAATACACCAGGGAGGGAAATGAAGTTCATTTGGTGCCTTCTTTGCCTAAAGAAAGAGAACGGAAAAAAAAAAAATGCAAGAATATGAAGCTTAACGTGAAGAGTAAGGTCAAGGGCTAGTGCTCTGGAAAAGGTTTGGGGAGTTCTTTGGGAAACAAGCAGAAAAGGGGATCTTCCTCAACGGCTATTGTCACTAGGATTAGCGAAGAACTAATCACCTGGGTCTGTACTTTTAATAGAGTGTGGCACAGCTGACTGATAGTGAAAAATGTGGAAAAGAGAGAAGAAGGTATTTGTCCTTCAAATCAAATCAGGCCGATCTAGTAAGGAAAAAAGAATATGTATATGGGTAACAAAACGTAAATAACTAATGCTGTTGAAAAAAGTAATTGGGTAGAGAAGGTACTGAGTGAATCAGTCTTCTGTCAGGCTGAAATGTCAGATGACGCTGGAGGGAAGTAGCTGCAGGATTTTTGCACTCGTGCAAGGCCGTGGGTAGCAAAATCAAGGGTCCAGATATACTGCTGAACATCTGAAACCAGAAAAAGTGAACAAAAAATGTAGTGAAATAGAAATCTTGTTTGAAGTATGATTACTCTTCAGTATTTGTTATGTGGGAGAAGAGGAATGAATGTAGGGGCACGGGAGATGGCAGCATATGTCCAGGGTCCAACCTCTGAAGCCCATTAGGCCCAAATCTGGATTTTGGATTCCGTTGTTCTCAGAAGCTTCCCCAACATTTCAGCAACACCTTACTCCTTGCGTAAGCAGAAATTACCTTTCTGCTTCTCATTAAGCATAGATAACTACAGTGCAGTATGCAGAATAGGAGATGGATGCTCCATAGCTAAGTACGTGTTGGTATCCAATTCCATCCCTTGTAAAAGAAAAAAAGTTATTGAATGTGTTCCATGTGCACCACTACACTGTAATTAGACTTAAGCCAGACTAAGAATTTCCATTTTTATTGTTACTATATTTTGATTTTTTTTTCCAAATTTAAACTCTATGTGATACTTCTGAAAAAATATTTTGATCTTTGTTATTTGATCATGCTTCATTTTTAAAATTTAATTGATACAAAAGCAACTAGAATAAATAAATTCTTTTATGTTGACACAGTATAACTTGAACTATTATAGGATATGGTGGGACATGGCGCATATTATATGCATTATTACAACTAATATGTCATGAAATAAAGGAGAAAAAACTAATAGTAATATGAAATAATGAAGTTCATATCCAAAGAATAGAATTTTCAAGTAAAGGTTTTATTTTTTCAGAAACAAATTTTCCCACAATCTTTTTCTAAATATTTCTTTTAGTAGACTTTTTGCAAAGAGTACAAGTTTAAAAAAACATTTTGCCAAAAATAATATCTCAATGAAAATTTTCTAACTTTTCATATTCCTTAAATCAATATAATAATGGTTACTACTAATGGTTGCTACTCAATAGACTAAACTACTAATGGTCATTGCATGGCCAAGGTACTGACAGAAACAGTGTTTGCACTACAGAGAGAAGAGAGAGTGATGAACTAGTCAAATGCAATAAAGGAAATACTGAATGCAAAACCATGCAGGATTCCATTTCAGTAGAAAATTGACTGAGTACTGAATACTCAGTTTGAGAGTACTGAGAAAATATATGCTCTATATTAAGAAAATATATTTCATCCCATGGAAAGGAACTTAATTATTTTACTGTCAAAATGACTCTTCAAAAACATGAATCTCTAGGCTAGGCTCATTTAGAGATAGAATCGATTTCACATCAGTTTTAGTAAAATATTCAATCCATATAACTTTGAAATGTCAGTAAAAATAATTTCCCTTCATTTTAGAGTAAATACCGCAAAAAATAACAAGCCTTGATGAAACAAAATCCAATCTGTCTTCTAAACTATCCTTCTTTTTCTCCATGTAGTAAACAGATGTAAAACAAAACAATAAACATAAACCTCAAAATATACACATAAGCACAATACTTTTGTCTTAACATTTTTACTGTAAGAAAAACATACAGTTCTGGGAAAAAGAAATGAGACTGTTAGCTGCATTCAAGAAGAGCAATGACTAGTCCAAAGAATGGAAAAATACAAGTAGACTGGCATTTCTTATAGTCTTCAAGGGCATCTCTCAAGCTATACTAAATAAAGCACAGCAGCACTGAAATGCTACTTCCAGGTCAGAGAATGTCCTTTAGATCCCATCAGACAGTAAAATCCCACAGACATCAACAGTGACTGATAGTGACTTCAGGTGAAAAAATCAGACAGCTTTCAGTGAAACCTAAAAGCATTTCAGCAGCTTGTTTCTGTCCTGTTCAACCTTTCTTTTTTCTCTTTTCTCAACAAAATTTAATCCAAAAATATATTAAAATATACAAATATAAATCCCAAAGTATATAAATAAATGCAAAAGGTTTCAATTCATTTGTTTCTCAGTTGCTCACTATGTTTATTGTCTGAGACAAAACAATTGATTAATAATTAAAGTACTAGTATAGGGCACTTAAATACTAATACACCAAACTGAAACGTCTTTTCCATTTTTTATACTCATCAGGAATTTTAAAGTACAGCGTTATGATGCCATAGTGAAGCACAAAAAGGTGAGCCCAGACCGAAGCATCAATTCAAAATGTTCCTCATCAAAGTTTGGAGAAATTTAGCAAGACTCATCTGGATGCAAAATCTTCTGTCGTAACTCATTTCTACAAAAATAAGAAACAAATAGACTAATACAGAGGAAAGGTTGTGAAAAAAAGTCTTCTATTCAGATTGTTTCAGACAATTCAAATATTTTTATGTCTGATTCAGCTGAATCTACATCTGTGGAACTGCATACCAGAGGTAAGGAACTAGTTGCACACAGTAGATGGAGAAAAGGATTTTGAGAAACTCTATAGACTGTAGCACCGATGGACTTTGGTTTTATAACCTGAGTCTTCCCGCTGAAGAAAGAGAAGGAATCAGCAAGATCATCTCATTTTTCTACTAAAGATACAATAATTATGACCTTGTAAATTTAGACCTTTCTGCTATCTGACTGCTGGAAAGCTGTAAGTAGATATTGACATATCAATCTTTCCTTCGGAAGCAGAAAGTTCTGTTTTTCACTGATGCTTAAGACCTTACTTGAATACTGTTTATTATTATATTCCATGTTATAGTTCGGTTAGTGAATGGAGTGCCTCACATTGAAAAAGGCAGTTTTCACATCATTGTGTTGGCTCAATCTTTTTGACTTTCTTTATCTTGATAGAAAAAAGAAGGTCTGAAGGCGTACCAGCTCAAAAAGCAGACCATCAGCTTTATTTTTTTTCTAAAAATTGCTTTATATCATTTCAAATTCACATAAACATTGTAGGTTCAAAAGTCCATCTCAAACTCAGATATTGTTTGATCTATACTCTGCATATATGCTGCTGTGAAAAGATGAACTGAAAGAAATCAGAAAAAATAGAGAAAAGGAGAAAGAAAGATTTCTCGTGTGAAAAAACTATTATATCAAGATAAATTTTCACAGCTGGACGCACTTCTCTCCTATAGAAAGACTCTGTCTGTCCTAGGTAATTGGTGATAATTACCTAGTCCTGTAGTTGCTATTTTTGAAGGCTATTTGGGCCTTACAAAATATTTGCTTCTTGGAAAATTGGTCTGATATTTATTGATCAAATACACGGACCTATCACTGAGGAAAAGGCTTGCTCTTTTGGTCTGCATTTCCCAATGTCCTGCAAAACCTTTAGCATATTAGCATGGTCCTTGTCCACGTACATCTGTCTTCTGTAGCCAGGTGCGGTCAGAGCTCTGAGGGCACTCAGAGGCTTTCCTGTCCCTTCCCATCTCCCCACCTCCCACCCCCTGCCACAGCCCAGGACCCCGTTTCAGCTCAGCTGGGGCCATCAGTCCCTGCCTGAGCTACTTCCCAGGGGTGCCAGTCTCCAGCCCTGCCTTCGGCCCTGTCTCCTGGATGAGCTTTGCACCCCTGCTCCTGTCTTCTCTCCATCCTTGCCTCCAGACCCATCTTCTTTCACTCCTGACTGGAGCCCCTGGTTGGACCCTGGACCTGGTGCATCCCCTCGCCGCACCCGGGGCTGTTGATGGTTGGACCCTGGACCTGGTGCATCCCCTCGCTGCACCCGGGGCTGTCGATGGGCCCCATTGCCAGCGCCCGGCTCTGCCCGCGGCATCCCGACCCCATGGGATGGCACCGCTGGTGAGGGCATGGCCAGCACCAGGGTCACCCTCCCCGCAGCCTGATGGGACCATCTAGACGCTGCAGCTAAGTATCGTTACGATCTGACGTGCTCGAGGCGGACCAGTTAAATTACTCCACACGCGGTTACACAGCTCATTGCGTACCGGGGTTGTCCGTCACGTTAGATAACTATTCTCCCACCACGTGATACCGCGCGTACCTTCGTATCTGTAGGGAGATTATTATCCAGTAGATGGCTAGTACATATCAAAATAAGTCTCCTATTTAAGTCAAGTGCTTATCAACTAATAAGCAATTTTGCTGAAGCGTCTGTAGTTTGGGAGTTATCTCTTTAAAGAAAGATGAAGAATAGTGTTAATACAGTGCAGTATTGCAACTTATCAAATATTATACTCTCTTCCTCCAGTTCCTGAGGGAAAAAAAGATGTTCACAGTGTCTTTGCAGAACTTAAGTTAGTCCTGTTTGGTGTTCTCATAGATTTCCACTGATTTGAGAGTATTCTTGTCTAATATAGGTAAAAAATCATAGATCTTTAACTGTAAGAAAATGTTAGAATGATTTTACTCTCAGGTACCATTAGTTCAAACATATTGCTGAGATTTGTACTTGTTTGTGAAGAAGAAAGGAGGTAAAAATTCCAAACATTAGTTTAATCACTAAATCATCCAAGCTATTTTCTACATCTGTGATCTAAAAGGGGCTAAGTGTGGCCCTTTGTTTATTATAGTTGGCTGAAAGAACTTATTCATAAAGACAAGTTTCCTATAACTTAGAAAAACATGGTTTTATGATATCTTCCTCTCCTTGGTTTTGATCACCTTGATTTCACACGCTTGTGAAGATTGTATTAATTTCCAGTTCAACTAAAGTTCCACTTTAGCTCATTAGATGTTTTATTAATGTTTCTTGAAAGTGATATAACAAAAAAAAAATCATTATAAAGAAATAACATAATTGGATCAGAAAAGATGTACAACGAAGAAACCAAATGCGTTTTACAGTTCCTGCTAATGCCTTTAAGTATGCACAATTACAAAAAGAAATAATCTGCATTTTTGAAAAAGTCTTCAGGTTTTCTTTTCTCTGTCCCCAATGATATGGGTTAAAGTGAGCTGTGGGGAGCTGGTCTGGGTGATTCATTTCAGCCACATATGGAGAGCCAGCTATAGAAAGGTAGCTGGAAAATAGTAAAACCAATTTCTGATGATTCTTAAGGCAGTCTGCCAGAAACTGTAATGATTTACATATGTGTCCTCAAAAAAAGGATTAATACATTTAGTAGATTCTTAGTGCTAATAGGTCAATAACCATGGTTTTTAACATTTGTAACACCTTCTGCTGTTTTACTTACCAATGCTTTAAAATCTGCTACAATTTTCTATAATGTGCTTAATATGCCTCAACCATTCAGTAATCTTTTATTCATAAACCTTTGATAAAAAAATGACATGCATTCCTTTTATTTTGTCAGATATTTTCCTATTCTTTGAACAGTGAAATGATATCTATAAACTCTGAAATCTTTCTGATGGAGTCACGGGTGAAAAATAACACATTGACTAGCAATGCTACTAGGCCAAATCATTTATGGAGCAGCATGCCAGGAGTGTAAAATAGGTTTAATCTGTAGAAAACCACTGCATATCCTCCAATGCTTTATTTAGACTTACAGAAATTTGTGTGCAGCGTACGGGTAAGTGTCTTTAGCGTAGCTCAGTGCATCCTGAGTATAGTGTAGCCATTGGAGAAAATAGGTCTCAGAATTCCCTTTCTGCTGCTTCATTTTGCCACTCCTATTACAGCTGGTCTCTCCTTTTCATCTGCCTATGAAAAAAGTCTTGCAAAGATTTCAGAAGGTCATGCTGTAAATAAAATGAATCCTTTATACAGCACCATGGGTGAATAAAGTGTTTTTTATTCTGTAAACATGAATTTGACAGAACATTTTATTTTTTAAGTGATAAATGTGTTTATCCTTTGATAGAGAGAATATTGTCGCTTATAGCTGTAGGAGAACAGTACATCATTTTTCAGAAATCATTAAAAATGTCTACTGCCTTAGCAAATGTTAATGTCATAACCTGCTTTTTTAATAGTTTGGAACACATTTTTCATTAGAAGCCCAAACTCATGCAAATTTGCTTTTGACAGAGAAGCACATGATTTTGCCATGCAAACATTTTTTAGTCTATACTACTAAAATACTGCAAAACAGGATAATATATGAGGGATATTAAGCATAACTGCAGCCAAAAAAATACAATCCTTTAAAAAGGATAAAATGACAAGGATCAAAATAAGCCATTTAATAAGAGTTTGTCTGCAAACTTGTCAAAATCCTGGACAAAGGCTTATTTTCAGATACTCAGTTGTCTGTAGCATTTGAGTTCCATCCAATGGACTCTATCTGCTTTCAGCTTTCATGATTTTCAGAAAACCTAGCCACTGATGTACTCTGAGTTTCATGGCATGTGATGTAAGAAGTTTCTCTTAATGTTGCTAGCTATGAGCTTAGATCTCTCTCATAGGTTTGTGTCCCTATACTCTGGTCTTCACTTTACCTTTTCTGAGAATATATCACATAAAATAAATGACAGTCCTTGCAAAAAGCATTGTATAAAAATATTTTTTACAGCATAAATATACACCATACTTGTACAATGAGCTCTATTTTTCTCCATCAAATCAGACATGTGGCTTTTACCTTAGCCTCAGCCTTACAATATGTAAGATCTATTTGAACATTTTTAGTGATATCCCTGCACATTAGGTCATCCGAGCATGAGAAGCAAGATAGATTGGGAAAGTAGTTTGCTTTCCACGTTAAGTGAGTAAGGAGCCTTTGGTTTGCAGATCAGACTCATCTAGCCAACTTCAAGTCTGTATAAAAGCACTATGAAGAAAGCACTGTGTCTTTGTTTAATTATGGATTAATCCAGGTATCAGATATTGTTAATTCCCACATTTGGAGGCCAAAATCAGAGTATGGCTGGAGTGTTCTTTCTTACAAATATGGTATGCCAACATAGTCAAAAAGTATAAAACACATGCAAACGATTCTGTTTCTTTACAGTCCTTGAGCTTTTTCTAAGGCATTGTCAGTCTTCTACGACTACAGAATATCTGCTCATCAGCGCAACATGGGACCATGTGAACGAGACATAGAGAGTGCCTCTTCTACAGCTTTCGCTCCTCAGCCCAGTCTCACCGATCAAAATATATTTTCTGCTTGGGTACACTTTTCTTTTCCATTCTCTCTTATGTCAAAGTTCATTCTTCTGCCCTACCCACCCTCCAGTCTAAAGGTTTGTGCTATCGCTTCATCTTCAACAGCTTCAGGAAAAATATTTCTAAGATACTGCTCCGCTTCCGCTTTGTTAAAGCAACACTTAGGTTCTGAAAATCTTAATGGCTGACCTTTAAGATAGATACCACTTGTCACCATCTACATTTTAAAAGAATGACTTAAGATTAAATTTAAAGTCTGGCATAACACAAAAGTATAAAGAGTGATAATATATTTTACTACAAAATTACAAAAAAAAAAAATCCTTTATACCATAGGGTATATACAGTCAATACAATTAAATAGTAAGAAATGTCAGAAGTCTCACTTGAGTCAAACTCATAAGCACTTTATATGAAGTCTTTAAGCCTTGTTATTGGAATTTGCATTAGTGTAGTAATTTCATTTTTAGAGTTCATGGAAGGTTCAAGAACCAAAATAGGTGGGTTACCCATTGCTTTCTTCATGCAACATAAAGACAGGAAAGATGTCAATAGATTATAAATGTCATTATATTTCATTAGCATTCTGCTTTAAAAAGGATATCTTTTTATTTAGGGAGCATGTCACAGAATAGTTTTCCATTCAGTGGAGATTTTGTAGCAGTTTTTAGCTACATTAGCTAAAACCAGAAATGAGATTTTAGTCCTTTATTCCTGTCAGGTTGTGTTGTCAGTAAACAGTTGGCAGGAAGAAATTCTCCAGGTGGTCTAAAGCTGTCGTAATAGCCAGTCCATAAAATAGCTGTGACTTAACTGTTCACCCACATATGAGTGTCAGCATTATCGCCAGCTCTAACTGCCTAGAAATGCCAAGTCAGATTTTAAGGAGTTTTGGAATACTCCTTTATTTTTTCAGTACTTTTTTTAAGCTTCAGTGCTGTTCAGCTTATATTAATTTTCCTAAAGAGCTGAGAAATTATCTTTTTTAATAAACAATGTTGATAATCTGTTAAATCACAGATCAGAGAATCGCAGAATGATTGAGGTTGAAAGGAACCTCTGGAGATCATCTACTCCAACCTTCATCTCAAGCAGGGGTGCCTAGAGTACATTGCACAGGATCGCATCCAGGTGGGATTTGAATATTTACAAGGAAGGAGACTCCACAGCCTTCCTGGGCAACCTGTTCTAGTGCTCTGTCACCCTCACAATAAAACATTTTTCCTTTTAATAAGAATCCAAGGGATGCTTTCTGACTCACAGGATGGTGTGAAAGGTAATGCAGTGTCAGAAGTGAAGAGGAGTTGTGCTGTAGGCAAATCCTATGGTGCATTTTTTCTCATCTAAGGTTGCAATTTTTTTCTTTTTCAGAAGAGTTGGGTTAAGTAATCTCCACTTCCTCTGTTGCCCTGGAACTGTTCCCAAGAGCAAATGGTGAACAAAATCAGTGAAATACATATCTTTTCTCACCAGGTTATATTTCAAACAAAAAAAGTTCCCTGACTCTTCACCACACAGGTGCAAAAACTGGCATACAACGAAAGGAGTGATGCAAATAATGACTGGCAGGGGGGCATAATTTGCTGGTGAATATATAACCTGTCCTAAATTATTATGGGTCAATTTAATTTTTTATGGGCCAATTACTTATAGGTTGTGTTAATGTTGTAATCTGGTGAACAGTTAGTGGTAAACTCTAGACTCTTTGTTCCTCCTTTTGTAAGTAACTGGGCACTTAAACTCACTGAATAACTATAGGAAACTACCAAACTGTGTATCGGCTTTACATAATGCAGATCACTTGAAGTTGCATAAGATTTGTCCAATCTTGTCATCTGCTTTTCTGCTCTTTTCTGCCTTTCTTCTTTACATTCCCTACAGGTTCATATCATTTTTAATGTATGCTTTGCCTGCTAACAGTAAACTTTCTTACAAATTAGAGAGGACAAGCACTGAAGGGAAGATGCTAATCATAACTAATTTTTGGCTCAGGAACATTTTTGTTGTTGTTTGGATCTATTTATACTTTAGTATCAGAAGTAAGAGTAGAACATTCTAGTATCAGTCAAAAATTTTTATCTATCAGCTTTCAAGAAAATAACTAGATGCTAAAAATTCAACAAACAGAAAAACTGATCTCTATTGACCAGTAGAGATTTTTCCAAGTTTTTTCCCACTTTTGCTATTATAAGATTACAGAGGTAATTAATGGAGACCAATAAAGCTAAAGCAGCATTAAGAAAAAAAATTGTCTTTGATGGGAAATCAAAAAGATAGTAGGACACCTTTGGAATGAGGAGTGGAAAACAGGAAATCCTCTATAGACTGCTTTACTACTTACATTTAGAATATGTTATCTGATAGTAATAAAAGCCACATGCAATAATTAAATGAACTGCATTAGGTCACCATAAAAATAAAATAATGTATAATTTAAGTGCACTAGGATGCTGTTGGCATTAGAATTAATCAGAAATAAAAACGTGTTTCCAATAGATGATGAGTTTAACTTAATTCTGACTTTATCTGAATTTGTATGTTCTCTTGGGATGTTTTTGTTCAATAAATCACCATTTTCTAATGGAAAACCTTTCCAATGTAACATTTTCAACTACCTATAGCCAGTATTGTGAATTTCATTTCATTTTCATGGCATTATAATTCTATATTCTTTTGCATTGTAAAGTAAATATTGTTAATGGAGATTTTTTTTTGTGAAAAAAAGAAGGATGAGAAAGGTCTAGACCACAATCTATTTTCTAGTCTGTAAACAGAAACTGCTATATAGTACAGGACTTCTGCTAGTTGGGTCCTGCATACATTTAGGTAAGTATTTACTAAAAATAAAAAGTTATTTCTGTGATGTTTAAGCTGAAGCTAGTAATGATGTCATGGCTTCAAATTTCTCAGGACGGATGCTTGGTCCCCTGTGATATCCCGTGAGCGCTGCAGGTAACTCCTCGGGAAGCATGTTCACTGTCATGCATCTGGCAGGGTTACCGCCCTGTCTCGCCTGCCAGATCAAGCAAGGACAGAAGTGGAAACAGTAACTTCACATTTTGACCTTTTTTACCATAAGTTTGTGAAGTAATTTGAGTGAGAGCATGTGGACCTGAACATGCGTTTCTTTCTTTAAAAAAGAAAATTGTACAGTCGAGTATGTTGTGACAAAGCTGCACTATAGACAGGGTCTAAATTTCAGAAAAGGCCCCTCTGCGCTTATATGATTTCATGGCATAAGTCTATAACTTCCAAAATTTGAAATGTCTAACTATATTTCAGATGCTGCTACACAAGTATGAGAAAGGAAGTCTTTTCTTGATCTTTCTAGTGGCCATCATTTGGAAGTAGGAGTAACTATCAGTTTGTTTTTTATTCTTCATATAGTCTCATGTATTGAGCAGCTTGACATTTCTCTTGTCTTGGCACCCTAACACAGTTGTAGAGGAACTTGGGTTAATGGGGAAAATTCTGTATTGCAAATCACTCTAGGAAGCCGAAAAAATACGAGTCACCGTAAAAAAGAGAGAAATTACAGGGATTCTGTTTGCTTCCAAACCAGTTCATTCAGCCAAAAGCAGATGATTTTATACATTCAGAAAGCTTTTTAAAAGCAATTTTTTTTCTTTATGCATAGATTTGATTTCTAACTGAGGTAAAAAGAGCACAAAAAAGCATTTACTGTAGACTTACTTGAAATATTTGAAACAATTTGCTTTGATCCCTTCACAGATAGCACCCCTGGAGTTAAACAGCAAACTCTCTCTCTGGCGATGGATTATCAGTAATTATCTTTTCCTGAAACTACATTAATGTTTTAAATAATGCAACCATTTTTGTGTTAAAATTTCATGAGCTTGATTGTAATTATTTGTCAGCATGTGACAGTCGGGCTCTACAGTACATTATTGCTTAAATAGGGCCTTCACCAAACCTAAAAATAACATCGGTTGTGCCTCATTTCTCCTTTTTTTGTCATCAGAAGGGTGTTATAAGGAGGGAAAATCCACTTTAGATGTTATTAAAAAGTGCAGCTGTGCAAAAATTATTACGTTTAATTTACAGATCAAACCTTTGCTTTGGACCAAACAAACAGAAAAACCCAGACACCCTGTTAATAAGACAATTTTTTGTAATGATTTGGGGGGCAAGGAGGAGGCGGGGGGGGGCAAGATGCTGTCCCAGTACTGAGTTACAAGTTCACACCAGAACCCCACAGGAGTAGATGGGGAAGGGGCCCCACGCTGGCGTGAGAAGGAATTGATTTCCAGACCCTTGTACAGCTGTTCCGAGAGTGGAAGCCCAGACTTTCTCTTCCTGGGGATTTTGACACAGTTGGATCCTCGAATCTCCACAGGTTGCTATTTCCTAGCTGGCGAAGAGTGAGCAAGAGATTTGTATCCTGTATCTGTAACCAGAACTGACAGAACGATCGCTAAAAACATACCTTCAGCAGAAGTTCCTTCAGATGCAGTGATTCGGGTAATATTGACCAGTCTTGCATGTAAAATCAAAAAGCAATGCTAACTTGCCAATATTCTTTCATCCACTAATGATTTGCAGGGAAACTGAGTCAGCTAAGAAGATTTCACCTGGCCAATTTTTTCTTTGTATTTAGTTTTGAATGCTTTACACCCGTTCTCTGCAAACTCACTGTGATACATCTCGAGTTTACTGGCTCACTTCTTTCACAGGCTGGCCTGAAGAGTAGGGTGAAGCCCTCTTTGAACTTACAGTGAGCACTGTTAAAACATTTTAATGATTTAGTCTAGCTTTTCACATGACTGTTTTGAAGCACTCAATTTGATAAATCCTGGAGATATATGAAATCCTCCTAAGACCTGGCTTTCTTCACTGTCGTATTATACAAATCTCGGCAGTCACCCTGCGGGGGCCGTAGAGGAAGGATATAACCCATTCATGTCATCTGAGTGATCGAACAGCTATAGCAAAATGTTTCCAGAGAGACAGAGAGCTTTCATTCAGCTATTGAAAACCGGAGACCAGAATGCCTCTAGATTTTCTATTCTGCAGAGGGAATAGTGTTTTTGTGCTATTTTATACCTGCTGGACTTCAAGTCACGCAGCTGTAGATTATACCTCAACTAGAAAAGTTACAGCAGCCTGTACTAATCTTTGATGGTTGAGTTAGCCTCTTACAGCACCACAAACCCTAGAAATCCCTCATTACTTCACAGTAATTGTACGTGAAGACATGAAAAGTAGCCAGGTCTTGTCACATAACTTTCTCCCTATATTCGTGGAGACAGGTTTTTACATTTACCTAACTTAAGTGGTTTGAGGCCTGGATCAGTTTGCATTTTAACAGCAGTAATGCGAGGATCTCCCTCCCCCCACCCTCACTGCCTTATTACTTTTTATAAGTAAATACCTTTTGCTAAGACTTTTAATCTCTCCCTTAGCTTCCCCTCAAGTGATTTCTTGCAAAATGGCACACTCCACCTGTTTCTACATGCTTATCTTTAAAATAATTGTTTACAGTTTAATCTCTTAGGGGAGTCTTAAAAGGAACAGCAAATAGAATTTATAATCTCATGCGGTAAAATAGAGCATCTGCTGAATAGTTTAAGCCAGTGACTGAAATAGGGATGCAGAAGAAAATGTCTAAAAATGGAAAGAGAAAGTTTGCTGTCAGTCTACCCAGGGGGAACAATGTGTACTTAATTTTCAAAATATCACTTTTACAGATATTATCTTGCAAAATAGGAACAATATCAAACTGCTTTTACTTGTGCAGCTTTTTCTAAATTGCAGGCTTTTCATTTTATTCCCACACTATTGAACTGAAACTGCTTACTACAGAAAATCAAGCCAGTTCACATGGAACAATCTGTCTTTAATTTTCCTTAAGGATGATATAATCATCAGGTCCAATTCAGCAAAACCATAAGCATGTGTCTGGCTTTAAATACAGGACAAATAGTCTATTAAGCACTTCCACTGGTAGCTTTCTGCATTTATTTCTTCTCTTACTTATACAGCCAAGTCAAGCTGACATTTCACTCCAATCATCGATATTTCAAAGGCATTGGGCTATTCAGGAATTTAAGAACTTTGTTGACTGGGAAATCAGATATGGAAGCACTGTAGAGAAAAAAGAGAAGGTAATGATTTCAAATTCAGTTCCTAAATCAGGAAGGCTGATTTTAAAGGATGCAAAGTGTGGTTCCAGCTCAGAAACTCTGGGTCACAGTGTGCTTGCGGCAGGGGAGTGGTGTGCATACATGTTTGTGCATATGTATGCTTAGATATGTATATAGAGAGAGAACAGTTAATACAAAAAACTAGCAACAGTATGTATGCTGTCCAGCTTCTCCATATATATTATTATATTATACAAAATATAATAATATACATGCTGTTTAACTTCTCTATCTACACCTATTAAGCACATATATTATCTCTGCACGTGCTGAATGTAAGTATATGTTTATTATTTCTCTCCACTAGCCAGAAATGATCCTGCACATGCACTCTTAATACTGCATCTGTATATAGTTTAAATAGTATTGCCAGTGCTTTTGAGGATTTTGATAAAATATCAGTTAAACAAAGAGAAAAGTCCTCTAGTCTTAGATAAGTAAATATCATGAAATACAGATTAGTTCTACTGCCTTCAGTAAGACGTGGATGGCTCCCAGTGCAGCGTGCTGGAGTCACCTTGCAGAACCCTCCTGCCTTCTTCGGTTGTCCCTTTTCGACCTACCTATTTGTTAGTCTGAGAAGTACTGGCTTTTCTATATAGCAAAAATAGCTTCTTTCCTTCAGTCTTTGAACCTTTTCAGATGAGTCGGTGAGTAACAGTACAGAGCATATCTTGAATTCTGCCAAGATACAGTTCATTTCGACCATGGTCGCACAGCCTCGCTCCTACACAGGTTATTATTAATACTTCTACAGTCTCCCTTTTCTTTACTCCTTATATTTATTTGGTTGTTGGAGACTTAGACACTAATAATGCACATTTATTAAAGTTTTTTTTTTTTCCATGACTCTGGTTCTCAGCTGCCCTTATTTTCTTTCTTCTCCTTAGAGGATTTCCTCTGTATAAAATCAGCATCATATAAAAGATCATTTTTCAGATGATCTAGCTATTTTAGAAAGAATTTGAAGGTGAAAGACAGGCCTCTTGATTACAAAGTGAAAAGTGGGAATATTTCTAAGAGAGCCATGTTATGTCTATGTTATGTAATATACAAGCATTTTTTTCTAAGTATAATTTAATATGAGCGATTCAAAGGTAGATTATATAATTCATTTAATTATGTCCACAAAAAGATATTGGGAAAAGATTACACATAAAATTGGAGAGAAACATTTAAAACTCCTTACTTGGCCCAGGAGAGCCATAAACTCAACGCTCTGTGGTACTTCAATTGTTCCTCTACCTTATATGTATAATGTTCTGGATCAGTAAGCACTTGTAACTGTGTTATCAGAGAAAACTTTGTCATCTGTCCATCCTCCAAATCTACGAATTCTGAAAAAAAGAAAGGTATTTATTTAGATGGTGTTCTGCTGTATGCATGGAATGCAGGTGCAGAAACGGTTCAGACCCGGTGAACTTTGAGAGGACAGTTCTTTCAGAAAGAACGAGCACTGAAAGTTACTGTTCAGCTTTCAACATCTCAGCCCTTCAAAAGTAAAAATTTTTCTTCCGCTTTTGAGAGGTACGATAAGACAGAGAATCTGGCAAATTCCCTTGATCTTGTGAGTATGTCTCCAAACATGAAATGACTCTAGTAATCTAGGGAATTAATCAACACCATCAAACCATTCCTCAAAAATAAACAGCATGAGTATTCTATCTTGATAATCTGGTATATGTCCAAAGTGTGTAGAGGTAATGTGGATAAAAAAATAAATAAGTAAAAAGAAATCACTAGTCAAAATGTAGTACAACTGGAAAAGCACAAATGACTATAATGTTTTCAAACGAGCGAAAGGATGATTCAACTTTTGTTGTTCTACTCTGAACAATTGGCTAGAAAAATCAGCATTTTTTAAATAGCTTTTCTTACAGAAAGTGTTGAATTTATAGTGCCATTTTAATGTAGAAAGGTAATTTCTTTATGCTAGCACAACACATTTTGTTTGCTCTGAGCTAAAAATAGTGCCACTCTTCACAGCACACTCTGCATTACATATAATTCTATTTGCTATCTGTAGCACATGGTAAGAAATAAAAATCACAATTCCTACAGCATATATGATAGAACAGTGCACAAGCAAAATGTTTAGAGTTCGGTATGATAGCCTTCAGCGTGATAGCCTTTCTCAGACTTTTCATCGTGAGTAACTCTGTTGTCAAGAGACTGAAATCAAGCTCTGTATTACTCCCCTATACCAATAATTTATAACAGCTAATTCCCTTATGCAGTAATCTTTCTCTTCAAGTTTAACCTACTACAAATCCCAGGAGAAAAGACAGCCTCACAATCCACAGGATTAGAAAAGAGTAGCAATCGAACCCAAGCCATCCTCTGTTGTAAATCAGTATAGTTTCCTTAAAGCTAAAGGAGTTACATCTGCATGTGCCAGCTGTGGATTTGACCCTTCTATTTACAAAATATAAATAACTGCAGTTCAGTAGTGTATTATTTCTCATGATCACTAATAACCTAGGAAAGAACTGTGGGGATCTCAACAGTTTTTCTTTGATAAAATTTGGAGGGTTTGTGCCATTCCAAGTTTTGCCCTCCATTTCAAGTTAAACAAATTACAAAATAAAAGTAAAGCAAAGCCATAATTAGTAGAAATTATTTTGATGTTCAGACTAAACAGAACAGAGCTGTCCATGCTGTATAGCATCCATCCAGAATTGTAAATTAGGAATTGCTCCTCTGAGGCACAATCTATTCATACTAAACAGATTTGCAGAACCTACTCTTATTTCTGAAACCACAAAAAATTGCATAGTCAAGGGGTTTCCAGATTATATTGGGGATTCAGGGGACCAAAAATGTCAGAGTCTGACTGAAAAACTATACATAGCTCCCTAACTGCAAAAGCATTCACTAACCATAATTCTAGAAGTGAGAATCATTGGGTATAGCAAGGAAATCTGTAACTATGGGTGCATTTTCCCAAGGCAAAAGGGTTGCAGAAGTTTCATTGCATATGACAAGGATTTTGATTAGGAAAAATGCAAAATGCTGCCTCAGCTAAGCTGGCAGCATAAGAGGCAATGTTGATACTTGAACCAAAGCTGTTGGTGACACTAGTGCTTCTTGTGATTGACTCGTTGACTGACAAACCTAAAAGGATCCCTTGGTCTCTGAGTCTGCCCTCTCACCACAGGAGTTCATTCCACTTGCACTGAACTCAAGAAATTGGGTTTACCGTGAGCATTTTCCTTTGTTCTGACCTGAAGTCTGCAAGAGAGAGAGACTCCCTCTTCTTCCAGTTTTTGCTTGGTAGCGTTACAGTGATTAGCCACCCTACTGTGTATCTTTTGATTAGAGACTGGTTTCACTTTCTACCCTTTGATTCCATCAGTTATTGCTTGTTTTTTATATTCTCCGTCTGGATGTAATTGTAGAATTAGATCTATTTATCTTCTGCTCTTTGTAAAAGCCAGATAGGTGTGAATGCTTTAACTGCCACCCAAAGGCATTTTTCCAGCTCTTGATTTGTGCTGCTGTATTGTGACTTTACGCATTTTTCTGGCCAACATAGAAAAATATGCACACAGGTGTGAGGCTGAAAAACCAATAAATGCCAGAGGATGGCAAGAGTATATAGAGGGCAAAGACACAATTATAAGTAAATATATGTTCCTTGGTAAAAAGATTGCCTATGCAAGCCTTTGCTTTATGTATAATTATCTTAATCTATCTTGCGCATGTTATTATAGCCTATCCAAACATGGTCCCCTTATCTATCTTGCAAACCTCATTTCCTACACATTGCTGTAGTCTCAATTTATATTCAACAAAGCAAGGTATCCATGTTTTCTTAGGGACTGACAGAGGGAATAGATATTTGTCATTCATTTCCAGTTAAGAACTGAAGTACAGTATGTAGGAAAAGCTATAATTTCAGTGAACTAGTTTGATGTTCAAAACTATTCTGTCGGCTAAACTGGAAAGCATAGCTAATAAAATAATATTAAGCTAACAACAGACATTTTCCCTCTATAGATTTTTTAGAAGACTGTTAATTCCTTACCATTAGAAATTCTATGCATTGCTATGAAGTTCTTTTCACTTTTTTCTCAGTATTCCACAATTACTGCAGGTCAAAACAGCTAACCCATACCTATGCTGTCGCATCTGGGACCTTCACCGGCAATGAAGAAGGCAGTATTATTTGGCCTAAAATCACAATCAGTTAAAAGACATGGAGGTTTCTTTAAGTTGAATCTGAGTTCCCTTAAAATCTGATTCCACTGTGCTTTCTGAAAAGTGCTTAATTATTTCTCGTTAAATCAATTGCAAGTATTTTCTGTTGATTCAGAGTTTGATGGTCTTAAAATTTTAGTTATGCAAATGAAATAATGGGAATAAAAGAATTATTGTGATCTCAGAGTTTATGATCAGACATCAGTGTCTGTTAATTATGACAAAACCATAATTTAAGATGTCAAATCTATATATATATATTACTCCCTCTGTACTTGACATTGCAATGCTCATGAAATCTCTTATTTTCTTCCTTTCTGTTGTTAGGAACTGAAATTATTACCATGGTAGACTTACTGTGTGGTCCTGCTGCCAGTCACTATCACTACTCTCAGGTTCTCTAAGGTTCTATGTTTGTGCATTTGTAATCTCATTATCTTAACTTAAGAATTGAACATTTAAAAAGCAGAAAGTGAAACTGTGTGAATTCTAAGCTTATTCTAATGTTTATTTCAAGTGTGATAGCTATAATGCATTTTACCAAGTCTGTATCCATAACTGTAAGTATAAGAGTTATTCTCCTGAAAGCAATATATTTCCCACGAGTTAAGTAGGTATTTTCTGCAGAGGCCCATCATCCAGTACTATGACCTGCTTCCTTGAGACCAGATGCTTTGAATCGTCTCTGTTACTCCACTTCTGGGAAAATTTGTGGAACCCACTTCCCTCTCCTCTGGCCCAGGGTCTCTGAGGGCTCTCAGGGGTGCATTAGGACGTTACAACCGAGTGGCAGGCTGCTTGTTTTCTCCAAGATCTCTTTTTCATTTCAGCAGTACTCTAAATCTAAACATAATGTTGATTATATTATAAAGGATTTTTTTTTCACTGTAATGTTTTTAAGCTAAGCATAAAGTATCCCAAAAGTGGGAAGCAATACTGAGATAAGAGTTAACATGAAAGTTAAGCTGAGTGTATTATTATTGTTATTCTAAGTTATTAGAGAGAATCCAAATGCAATGATTTTGTTGCAGTGACTATTTGAAAATGAAAAATATTTGCTTAAGGAAGAAAGATCTTCTAGTTGAAAATGCACATCTGTCTTGAAAGAGTAAATTTGATATACCTTGAATTTCATCAGCAAGTCAAATGGTAGTAAATGACTTGCTTCAGCTCAGATATGTTCATTTCATAAAAAGTCGAGCTACTAGAGAAATAATTTTGCCATGACAAAATTTTCTATTTCAACAGGTAATTTGTATATATTATTGTTCCTTGAGCTGTTAGAAAAGGATTTAATCAATAGGGAGTTTTCAGGGTTATTGCAGTTATGAGAGGCAATATAATTTTTCACAGAGCAGTAGGGACTTCAAATATATTGAATTATATTAGGAAAAAATATTTGGTGTGCTTAGCCCAAGCGACACATAGGATCACTAACTCATCTGCTCTGACCTTATCAGTCCCTGAAAAGACTTAGTAATTACAACTAACACTCTGGGGCTATGGATTTTCACTTGAAATTGCTCTATACATTTCAATAAAGGAAGACAATAGTCTGGAAGGTGCTATTAGGTAGTGCTATAACCCTGGAAAGTTGAAAACAACAGGAAACATTCTGAAAAGTCAGAGAAGTCAAAGACTAGACAGGTAAAATATAACAAAAGAAGCTGAAAGCACATCTCTAAGGAGAGGTGTGGTTGGACCATGTGCAGGAAGCTAGATGGATGAGAACGACAGATGCTTCCAGTAACATGATTATAAAGGTGTCACGTCATGAGGACTTAGCTGGAAAGAAGGTGCTTCCCAGCACAGCTCCTTGGAGCCGTGTCAGCTGGCATGGGCAGAGCGATGCCCCGTCTTCTGCTCTGGGGCCCACACTGCTCGATTCAGTTGCACGAGAGGGCCTGTATCAGTCGACTAGCAGCGCACGAACCAAAAATGTTTTCGAGCAGGGCAATTGCTCAGAAAGTCCCTTGCACAACATATCTAACTGGGAAGGTGTCTTTTGCATTTTTCCTGCCAGTGCTCGTTCCCAGTGGCTCCCAAACAGGGAGTCATCGGCTGGCCCTGGGAGAGGGTCACAGTTATCCTAACGCGATTGCCCGTTGGACAGTGGAGGGAAGCTCGCTGGGATACAACATAGGATAAGAATGGTGCCTCTGTTTTGTTCTATAAATCTAAATTTCTTACTTCTTCCAAGCTATTTTTATAAGTAATTAAGAACTGTAACCAATTTGCCACATCATTAAGTTTTGTGCCATTACTGGCTTTGAATGAGGTTTAAATGAAGTGCTTTGATTTATTTTTTTTTTTCCATTAGAGTTAAAATTCATTGAAACCTCCAGTTCAGAATGCAGAATTTAGGCTGGTCTAGAGCAAGTTTTTATCACCAGAGATACCACTGATGGTTGACAGGCTCTCTGAATTTATACTTCTCCATATTAATATGCTGTTAACTTAGTACTGATCCCAGAGTTAATATGAAGATAACAAGAAAGAAAAACAGGAAGAAATCTTAATGGCAGAAACTCTTCTTCATGATCAGATAAAACAAGCTAAAGGGAACCCAATCAGTATGGAAATATTATCAGCCATCCTGAGGAGAAGAGAAGAGGAATAAATATGGCAGGACAGTTTGGAAGGAAGGAACAGGAAGATTTTCAAGATTGAATGGCTCTGTTGTTTTGCTTCCTTTCAGAAACAGTCGAGGCCTGTGAATTTTAGGAGAAAGGGATTTCAGAATGAAAGATTTCAGATTTCAGACCCATTTTACCAGCTCTTCCCTCGCATCCTTCCGACCGTGGGACCTATACTTCATGCCTTTACTATGAGAGATTCTGGCACTGCCCATAGCAGGATCTCACCTGGCAGCTGAAAATAGTGAAGGGATCTTGCTCTTCCAAGTAGATATCTTTGTTGTGTGAGCTCCCATGGCAGGAAAGAGGGAGTAGAGTTGTACTGTACCTGGAGAAACACAGCTGTTAATTGTGCATTGCCAGCAGCAGCCTAGCGTCGTGGCCTTCCACCATCAGGATGTTGGTTGTTCATAGATAAAATTTCTCTTTTTAGAAAATCAGGAGAGAGCTTCAAATATCACAAAAGTTAGGAAGGATTGTTTTGCTGTTTTCTTTTCTTTTTTCTTTCTTTCTTTTTCTTTTTTTTCTTTTTTTTTTTTTCTTTTTTTTTTTTTTTTTGCTGAAATATGAAAGAGTTTATTTGGAAATGGAGGAGACACAAAAGCAGACTTGCTTCACATAAAGAAAATGGGCAATCCTGGAAGGAAATGGATATCAGCGAGTGGAAACAGATGAAAATATCTGGGACCTCATGTTTTATTTAATTTTTTAGAAGAAAACAATTTCAATTTATATCAGTGTTATGCTATTCAGAATAAGAAATGACTGATGCTACCCTCAATATCAAGGAGAAAGCTAATATTTGGAGGGAATAAGACACGTGATGAGATTTATGGGTGTGATAATTATGGTCTAAGAAACAGAATTTGGAACAAGTCCTATAAGTCATGAAGTGCCATTTCAATGATCCTATCAGACTAGACTTGAAAGAGTCCTAGTTTCCTGTAGTAAACTATGAATATCCACAACTCTTAGTGACTCTCACAAGGAGTAGAAATATTTCAGCAGGTGTAGACTTCGGAAATATATTTAAAATCATACTGCTTAAAGTTTCAGAATAATACAAGAAAGTTCTATCTAATTATTAGTAATTTGTCAGAGTCCATCTTCCATATTACTGTTCCAGATTCAGTCAATCCTCACTGTTATATTCACACACAGAGTTTTGTCAAATTCAAATGCTATTTAAATAAATAGAAAAGGCAAGACTAATCTCCAGTTGCTGATAACTGAAAGTATTACACCTGCCAGCTATTCATATAGGTTGGCACTTTTAAAATCTTAACTTTTCAAAAAAAAAAAAAAAAAAAAAGCACTTAGTAGTAATTGTTAAATCACTTTTTAAGAGATTCTAAACACTAAAATGGTATATACATAGCTTGAACTACCCTCCAATGCCTCAGCAAAGATCTCTGCTTCTTGTGCTACACAGATAGACTTATTCTGAATATTATCTAGAGCTAAATAGAGAGTTTTAGACTCTTTGCATCTTATTTGGATAAGCAATAAAATGTCATAGTGACTGCAAAGATTAGCAATCATAATTGAGGTAGTTGCAGCTAAGATTGAGGGACCATGCACAATAACATATAAAATTGTTCTTCGAAGCATTTGTTCTGCCCCCAAAAAGGGATAATGTATGAATGGGAAAAAAAAGAATGTCTTAAAAATAAATCATCAGTTCTGAATAGGTACACATAGCTAAAATCAATATAGTCAAATGTGCTACAAAAAATTATCTTCAGCTAGGCTGCATTGTGCATTTTTTGTTGCTGAGAAGAGGATTTATAAAATGAACAAATTTCTCCTAGGTCTGTTTTTACAGTTGACAAAAAGAAATAATTTTCCCAAGAATCTCCCATTAGACTGAATGTGACCTGTGAGTTAAACTACTAGCTGTGAATCAGCAGCATATAGTCGATCACTGTCTACTTGTCTAATTAGTAGCCATCTATTTGTAGGAGCAATTATAAATTATTCAGTGGTCTCTCCAGTCTTAAGGACACGAAAGGTCATCCAGATGATTCTATTTTACTTCTCAAACACTGAAACGCAAATAACAAAATGATAAATACTTCCTTCATTTAATTTAAGTCTCAGGTTCAGTACTGAATTAATTAAACACCTGAAACTCCCCTCCGACACTAGTCCTGTGTGAAGTGCAGGGGGCCACACACGCACTTGAGTGAACCTGATCTGAAAGTAAATGCTGTCCCTGATTACCCAGTGTGCTTGTCACTGCCGAGAGATGGTGAAACTTAACAGGAACCAGAGATGCAGCCTGAAAAGGTAACATCTCTGCAAGGAGATTTCTATCCCTCTTCATTTTTCTGCTCTTGGAAGGAGTGATGCATCCGTATATGTTTCAGATTTTGGCTGGAACTCTCTATTCAGTCTTCCTTCCTTTCCTTCCTCTTCAGCACTACCCTCCAGTGGAGCAACACACCCTCCAAGGCAGCCTCCTGAGGCTTGTGCTGCCTCCTGACTTCAGCAGCGTGGGAACAGGGGCCAGGAGAGAGCGGCAGCTCCTCTTGCTTTAACACAGGAGTCAGTGGAGAAGAGAGAGCAGGTCTTTCAGACCCTGCCAGTCAGTAAGGATGCAGTAGACTCTTCCTTTGCCTATTCCTTTGCCATCTTCCCTCACTTTCCACAATTTCAAGGACATAGTTTTCTGTGGGGTAGTAGAAATACTGGGATAAGCCTGTGTCTGACTATTATGAGGAATGGGTGAAGTCAAGCTACGAATTTGGCATCCTACCTGGTACATGTAGCTTATTTTTATGACATGGCCAACATGTCCTCCTACACACGCCCTGTGATGGACAGAGGCGTTAGAAGACTGCAAGAGCTAGTGACTCTAGGCTTTTGGGTGGAATGAAGTGTTAATATATGGCAGTGGAGCAAAAACGTCAGGAATGCACTTCTTTAGTAAGTTCGGTCCCTTTCTTTGTGTTTCTAGTCTCCTGACGGAGAAGAGAGTGAAGAAACCCTCGCTGCTTCAAATGTTTTCCGAGATAATGAATGAGGACTTGGAGCTGTGAAGAGCCAATAGAAGGTGTCCAAGATTCCTTCAGATTCCGAGATTAGTTGCGCTGAACTCAAGAGATCATCATTTCTCAAGTATAAGAATTTATTAGAGCTGAGTGGTTCTGTACATATGACGGACAGTGGACAGCACTAAACAATTAATACCAAAGAATATGTAAGTATAACAAAGCTAAAAATATAACAAAGGCCAGAAATATAACAGAACTAAAAATATCTATACATATCAGAGCTCTGCAGTTAAGCCACAGATGCACGGTACAATGACCGTTCTCCCCCTTCCCTTGTCCTTACTGGCCGCCCCTCTGGCATAGTTTTCCCCAGATTATTCTCACTATGCTCAAGCTGTGCCAAGGCAATTCAGGTTCTCGTTGGCAGTTGGCATCAGGGGCATCTCTGCTGATGGGTGGGCTGTCTGGTCTGCAGACCAAGTCCACACAGAGGTATGTGGTTTACCTTCTCTTATCCTTCCTGGGTTTAGTTCATTACCCACTCAAGTATGCCAGACCACGGTTACAGGACAGCGCAGAGAGCCTCAGCCGATGACGGCGTGATCAGCAGGATAACAGTACGCATGTTCAGCAGATAACCTCGTGCAAAATCCCACAGTACCTAGATACTTATGGTGCGAGTCTGCAGTGTCACTTCCCCTTTGCTGACTAGGTCTGTTCAGCACTCATGGGGTCATTGGAGGGCTACAGCAACCCCACAGTGTGGTGACTCTGGTTGTGGTACACTCATTCCCTAACTCTTGGGGAATACCCCAGAGCACCCCACTTTTATGAGCTGCAGCATCCCACATCTGTCTGTGCAGAGCCTATCAGGAGCCCGAACGGGTCATTCTGTCAGCATTTGTTGTAGATCTGCTTTGAGACATGCTGCTGCCCATCCAGATCATGGACACAAGTGCACAGCCTTGTGTATTATAAGGGTTGTGCAGATCATTGCAGGGTGACCCTTCCCCCCCACACACCATCACCTCTGGTAATGAACTGCCTGAAGGACCTGCTGATGTAGAAGTTTATATCTCTCATCATCATTTCGTTGTGTATGCGTTTCCTTACACCGCACCTAACCTGAAAACTGTCAGCCCCCAAGGAAAAAATGACTTTACACAGCCATACAGGAGCTCTGTGGAAGAATATACGTGGTGGCCATCCCCAGAGCAGGATTGCACTGCTACTTATCATGTATCATATATCATTATATATCATCAATGACTAAACAAGGACAAATGACCACCCAAAAGTTCATGTTTACCAGAATGTGGAAGGCAGGGAGAGTAATACCAACCACTATTCCAAATCCTAACTGCTTTTCATTCCCAATAAACAGAAATCACCGTCAGCTCCTTGTTTCTCTTGTTGTGTGTGGAACAGAAATGGGATCTGAAGTGTTCCTGTGAGTGTCACTATCACCACATCATCAAACTTTAAGGAGAAAGTCTTGTACAGAAATCTAAGAGGGCTGTTTATTACTTAATCATGCCACTTATACAGTTTATGCATTCACCAAACTGAGCTAAGCACTCACAGGAGAGGCTTTGGGACATTTCTGACATAACTGCTGGTAACTGTTATATGAAAGATTTCTCCTGAAATGGCTGGCTTCAGGGAAATTGCTTTTAAAGGTGTATGATCACCAGTAATATTGTTTGTATCTGCACAAACTCAGGACTAATGCCCTGATTCCACCAGAACACTTTCATGTCCCTCTTCCTCATTTTAGAAAAACATACATAAAAGTAGCGGATTTATTTGAGTTTAGCACCTAATGGTGCTAAAAGTTCTTGATTAAAGTTCTAACACAGGGAGTCCCTGGTGTTGGTAGGGAGTGAGCCAAAGGGCTCCTTTGCTTCTTGATATTCCTTTTCAGGTGTTTTTCCATGTTTTTTCAGGGTCAGAGGTGTCGGAGTAGCACTAACATCCTGTTCTCCTCTGGATTGTCTGTCCTCACTGCATGGCAGTCCTTGGGCCCAGATGTAGATGTTAAAAGAGAAGACAGACTTAGCAACACATTCCCACTTGATCAAAATTAAGTGTCATGTATATCAGTGTTACAAAGCATCTTTTGTTTGCCTGTGAAATCACAGCCATGGAACAGGTCTGTTGGGCTCTCCATGGGGCATTGCAGAATCTTGCTGCTCACAGCTCAAATAGCAGAATCAATATTGCCACATCTTTCCACCAAAGCAGCAGATACACCTGCCTTCATAACTTCACTTTCATTCGTGGCAAAAAGTCTCATTAAAATTACAAAGAAGTTCTTCCCATATAGCATAGTTGCAACACGAATGAGAAAATTAAAATTTTGCCCTGGGAAAAAGCTTCCGGGACAGACTTGCACAAGTGCCGGGTAAGTATCTTTTAAACTGCAATGGAATTACTTGTGTCTTTTAAGGCTCAGCATTTTGTATAAACTTTATGCCACTTAGTCCTGCATTTTAAAACAAATATTTGCCTTGTAACCATATAATCTTGAAATTACTCTTGTTAATAGAATATTATTGGCGCATAACATTTTTTATGGCTCAAAGAATGCTTTAAGCCTTTTAAGTGCTAAGAAAAATGTACTTAGTGTTTTATGTTTCAAGCAGCACAGAACTTCGATCATATTTATCAAAATTATTTTAGTCTCAGGGCCGTTTAACATAGAAAATGCAGAATGTTCATATATAATGTGTTTTATTTAAGAAATATTTCTAGAAAAAATATTAATGGTTTGTATTTATCATAAACAGATTATAAAAATAAAAGATACCTGAGTTTACAGGAGAATTGTGAACAGTAAATTTTTTATTAAACAGTTTTATTTTACAAGTTTTCATACTCTGATCTTGTAATGATAGTCTTCCTGGTTTACAGGCAAAGAAACCATTAATTTAACACAAATAATGTGACAGTGACTAGAATAGGATTTTTTTTCTTTAGGTTTCCATTACTGCCACTATCTAGTCATATCAGTAGTATCTAGCATATTCCATAGCAGTGAATATATGCAAAATACAGGTGGTTCTTCCAGGAAGCTGAAACTATAAATTTACCAAAATACTTTTTTTCTGAGTGCATACATTTTACACTGCAAGTTACTGCTTTTAAAAGCTCCATTAGTCACTGAGGTATTCTATATGTACTAGCTACAAAACATAGCTGTTGGAAATTCACTTTGATGTTCTGAAAAGGCAAAATATATATCTTTCTAAAGCCTAATGATTGTCTAGTGACACTGATGGACACAAATGAATAGTACTTAATACTGTTTAACAAACAACCTGTGTGACTACATCTCCAACCGTTGCCTTAGAAACGAGTGCCAGTGAGAATTTGATGTTAATATTTGCTCAGAGGGATGTTCAGAGTTTTAAGTAATGGGTGACGCAAAACTAATAGTACAGTCATTTTCTACTCTTTGCTAGCAGGAGACAACTGTCCATTTAAAAAAATATCCTGTAGTATTTGGTTCTATTTTTTTTGTTTGTTTGTTTGTTTTTTAAAAAAGGAAGAAATGTATATATTGGATTGCTAAAAACTATATTGTTTCTGATCTTCGAAGGTTGACCATTTTAACAGCCCCAGGAAGACTTCTGGATCCAAGTTTCAATTTCATGAGTGACTTAAATACTTAAGAATTTATAGGTGAAACACAAGTCCAATTGAAGCCATGGAGGTTTGGTACATATTTCACTTAAAAGTAGGATTTTCTTCAAAATGATTGTGAGTAAAAAATTATGTCTTTAGACTGCATTCTGTCTGTGTCATTTAAGATTGCCATACGCCAGGCAGACATTCATAGTAACAATACCCTTTTACTAGGTTTTATGGGATTTTTCTCAGGATAGTATTGCTCCTAAATACTAGAATTCTCGACTCAGATCTCAGTGATTTTGGTATCATGCCAACAAGCTAACCCTAATTTCCAAAACCTGTAAGACAAAAAGTGCTAAAAAAAAAAAGCCCCCAAAATTGCTTTGAAAAAATAAAAGTCCTATTCACCTCATAAATCACCCATGGATATGTTTATCTGAGCCTAAATGGGAAATTAAATTATTATAGGGCTCTCCATACACCCTGGTAGAGCAATTCCTTCAAACAAAGTAAGAAATGACTTTTTGGCCAACCTCAAATCATGCATTTTGTGATACCATTGATAATGCTGGAGAAGTTGGAATTCAAGTCTGTAAATACATGTGACATTTAATGACTATAAAGCACTTTTACTCCAGAAATTGCAAAAGAATTATCATCTCCAGTCTTTTTTGCCCTAGCAGCATTAAGTAGCTCTTATTGAATCTCTTTTAAAAACACCTCATCAAGAAAAGTTATCTTTCTTTAGAAAGTTATTCTTTGTACTCTTTAGGTACTAACAAAATGTAGGAGTTCACAGGGCTTGAAAAGCAGCTTGTTTTTCATCAGATCTGTTATTTTTTGTATTTTTCAGATTTATAGATTTTTTTTTTCAATTTCTACAAACACTGTAGAAGATGCATGTTTGTAGTACCATAGAATCAAATTATTTTCCTGAGAGCAATGGAATAAAGGTTCAGAGGGGGTTATCTTAATATTTTCTCCTACTGCTGTGAATGATAACCACTGTGCTTGTGAGTGAATAACTTCAAAAGTGAAATTCATCTTTTGCATAAAAAATAAATCAAAAAAAGATAAAAAGAGAGACAAGATATGCCAGACAAAAGTTAGAATAGTGGTGCTTCAATATTTACCCGTTAGTATTTTCTGTAATACTTTCATTTCCTGTGCCACAGTCTAAATTTGACCTAGGAAAATCAGAATCTTCTGATCCACCTTTTGACCTTTTATTGACCTCTGGTAAAAAGAGATTTATTCTAACCCATGTGAATCTTGACTTTGACTTACAAAGTCAAGTCAAAATCCTGCCTTCAAGGAGTATATTTCCAGCTGCTATGATCAACAATGTTTTTCTAGAGGCTGTTAGATCTCATGCTTTGAGATTCTGCCAGGACTCAGGATGGACACAAACTCATATCCTACATCTGTTTTGTATTAAGCTGTTTAAGCTTATTTTTGAAGTATTTCATATTGATTCCTATTTGAAAACTCACATTGAGGTGAACTGATCCGGTGCAATAAACATGTCCAAGTGTCTGCCTGAATATGCCATAACCCCAGGTGGGTTTTTTTTATTCCACAAGGAAACAATTAATTGTTTAAAATTTTAAGACGTACGGGACAATCAGCAGTCTTAATTTTTGGAGCACAGAGAGGACACCTGGATAGGCTAACCACTTATTTCATATGTTATTATCATGGCATTACTTTTAATTAGGGATATTATCATCTTTAAGATGTTATTTCTGATCTTTCTTACTTTGGCAATAGTGACGAATTCCAGGGAAATAAATCATGGAATTGGTAAGGTTGCAAGGGACCTCTGGAGATCATCTAGTCCAGCCCCCAAGCGCGTGGCCCGTACAGGGATTGAACCCGTGACCTTGGCATTATTAGCACCACACTCTAACCAACTGAGCTAAACCTAACCCTGGAAGAACTGTAGTTTTAGAAATAATTTTTAAAAAAAAGAGCCATTTGAGTGAATCATCGAAGGTTTTAACAACTAAGCTAATCTAGCTTTTGTAGTATATCTACACTGATGATGAAAAATGACTTGATGCATGATCAGGTACAACATTTTTATGTTACTTTTCATTTCTTAATACCATTTTGACAGACTTTATATTATATTACAGGCCTCATTCTGACCATATACTCCTTTTTACGATTCTTTTCTCGAGATCTTACACTTCATGTATGTTTGTGTGAACTAAACCCAGGACCAGAATGGTAAGTTCGTTACTAAATCTGTAACAGAGTCCAGGACTGCCTGTTATTTCTGTAGCCCATTGAAATAGGAATAAAGGGAAAAAAGTGTTAATTTTACTGATGGAGGGAATTTGCTTATATGAAGTTATTTTAGTACTTAGAGAAAATCAAATGATAAAACACATATACCTTGATTAAAACTTGAATTGCACTGGAAATCCTGAAAATGCTGAAATGAAAACCCCCAAAAATATAGAATGCCTAAAAATGTTTTTACTGCTTTGCATGCTAATTAGATATGTAAAACCCATGCTAAAAATTTATGAAATTTATATTTTAAACCAATCTTTCAAGACTTTCAACCATAATGCAGGCAGCTTTTCTTGTTCACTAACAGTGAAATTCATGACACTAGAGAATGCTAACAAAATTATTGTGCCTGACTGACTCCCACTTAAATCCTTTTTGCAGCTAAGATTTAGGTGGAATACAATGTTCTCATAGAGTCGTACAGCAGAAATAACATGATGGAGAAGGACACACATTTGCATTCGCCCATTGATGGTGCTAAAGCAGCTTGCTCTAAACCAAAAGTTCAACCATACCTTTCCTAGTTAGATTAGGTGGGATATCTGCTGAACAATTTTGAAGAGAAACATATTCTCAAAAACTTTTCCTTTAGGGAGGAATTGGTCATAATGTTGCACCATAATGTGCCAAAGCAGTTCTTTGTTTGACATACTAACTCTGTTTTGTAGTAACATCAAACCTGGCTTGATCTTGTCATGTAAAAAGCGCTGGTACATATGGGATGGAACTGGCTGAACAGAAGTTCAGAGTAAGGCTGGGGCACTACGATTTGAGAGACTTTTTTGTGAATATAGTCCTATATATTTAGCTATTGTTTCAAGTAAAGGCTGATTTTCACTTTTTGTCTCTTTTATAACATTTTCATGATATAGGAACCCCACGTCAGCCTCCTAAGGCCCAAGTACCCGGTTTTTGTGTGGAGCTATACAGGTGTAAAGGGAAGTCTGGAGTTTATCTAGCGATGTAAAATCGGAAGATATGCTGCAGCAGCGTTTTCTTTGAAACCACTACTGCAGATCTTCCACCTTTAATTCATCTTATTAACACTCAACCCACAAATACGCAGATTCAGTATCTTCTTTCTAGGACTGCTGGGAGTGCTAGGGAAGTCTGTGAATTTCCATACCAGTTAGCATATGCCTATGTTGAGGCCTTATACATGGTCCGTAAGGGTGCAACAGAGTGCCGGCATATGGTTATTCTTTGGGTCTTATGTGCTGTGGAGCACATGAACACAACTTTGCCATTCACCATTAAATTCAGACACACAGATGCAGATCATCTGTCATTATTTCCTGATGCATGCAAGCCTGGATGGATCAGAACCGATAGGAGATGATGAATTGCCCGGTATCCTGTTCAATAACGCTTTAATCACACTATCGCCGTCTGTTGAAATTTAAAAATTAGTTTGATCCGATCTAAATTAAAAATGAAGCTTACCGTATGCTGAGTTCCTCAGTGAAAATCGATGGCTCACTGCGATCCCCTTACAGCTGTAGAATAGTCCAAAAGCTGCAATGCCGCTTGTGATGTGTTGAACAACACACAGCAGCACGTTCGTTATTAATAGCTACCTATATACGAATAGAAACTCGGCTAGACTTCCTTTAAAGGTATGCTTCAAGGACTGTTTATTAAAGCTACATCCAAGGAACTAGTTTGTGGGGGTGAACAAGCCTTATTTATTATTCATTTAGGTATCAACATTTGGGAGAGACTCACTGTTTTTAGCTATAATTACCTTTGTAAATGAGCAACACCCATCCTTCAGAATCTGACAGAATACCCTTGCGACTAAAGTCTTCGGACGAACAAGCTGCCCTAATAATTTGATTTCTTCTGTGAAAGTTATGTTTAAGTTTCTGTACTCAGAGGAATTGCCTTCAGAGTTCAAAGGAACAAGGTCTTCTGTGCTGTTTAATGCATTCATAAATTATCTGGAATTACTGAAGTGTTAATGGCTGCTGCTCATAGAAAATTATTCAGGCAAATCAATTTTAAGTTAACTGTGAAGTGTTGCACTGGTAACTTAATGACTGACAATAAAATGATGGATGAAATGCTATGACAACAAATCCAACACCGCTTCCCAGTGGTGTGGAGAGCCAGTGTGAGATTCATCCAAACAAATGTAGGTACTTACGGTTTAAACACCCAGCTCTAATCTAGTCTCATGCCCCTTTTATAACCAAAGGGGATAAACAAGCATTTCCAAGGGTGTCACCCATCTTATCCTACAGAAGTTTTCTGAAACATATCAGATGACTGGCTCCTGAAAACTCGTGTTTTTCTCTTGAATACAAGAGGGTTTAAGACCAAAATCTAAGCCCCGAGACTTCTTCAGAAAATACCTAATTATGTGAACAATATTTTCTACCAACCCACTGGATTGGAGATACTGGAGATACTGGAGACTACTGACAGATAAATCTACACTTTACCACAAACATATTTCACTATAAATGTTTAAAATTCATGCTGCCTAAACCATAGCCATTACTGAATTTTCATCTTTGATCTTAATAAAATGGATTCTATTTGCCTGTATGTTTTTCCCCACTGTAGCAATAAGTAGTAAGTAAAAAGTAATTAGCAAGTATTGTTTAGGGAAAGTGCCAAACCATTTTTAAGTACCCATTAAAGATGCTTACTTTGATTCAGGAGTTGCTATAGGTCATCAAAGTCTATGTCTTCAGGGTACGGACAGATTCTCAACACTATTTTGTATTATCTTTTTAATACCAAAGTGTTCTTTAGCAAATCCATGGCCTTGTTAAAGAAAACCGACTGTAGGTCTAAGATCACCACAATATTTCTTCCGACTTCAGAAATTAGTCATAGATCTTGACTTTCTGCAGTTGCCCATATGAGGTTGCTATGTCCCTAGTTTCTTTCAAAATATGAGGAAAATCCAGGACAACGAATTGCTGTGGGCGGTGAGTTTGACTCAGTTGCCACTGAGAGGAGTCAGTACAAGCTCCCCATCAGCTCTCAGACAGCTGTCTGCATATCAGCCAACTCGTGTTCTCAACAGCTAGTAAGATATCTGACTACAAAGAGGCACATCTCTATGGGGCGGGGGCAGAAAATCAGTAATGACAGGATTGGCAGCAAGAATTTTCAGTGCCTGCAGTTCTGACCTCTGTTATTTTTGTGGATTGGTTTCAGCTTTTCCACCCTTCCAGACAAGACAGATGTCTTGACCATTATAAAGCACTACGTAAATGTTAATTATTGGAGTGAAAGAGGAAACCCTTTGAGATAACAGCAATTAGCCAGAAAAAAATAAAATGATAAGGGAAACGAACAACACCCCTTGTAGACTCTGCAGCGTAGGCCTTATGCAGGATCTGAATATCCAAGATGGAAATCTGAGCCCATATAGGCTTATTTTTCAGTGGGACAAAATTACAAGTTGTCTGCCAGAAGTAGTACTTCTTGTCAGCTTACATTTAATCATCTCACCTAAAAATCTCTGTACCACTGAAAAATAATACAAATAACAACAAAAAAACAGTCTGAAATATATTACAGACTATGTTTTATTTTCCCTTGGGCCACCTTTGAAGGTAAATAAGGCATTTACATGGCATTCTGCAGGCAACTTGTTCAATGAAAGACCAAACTCATTGCAAACATAGAATACAAAACCATGTGGAACTCATCAATCTGAGACTCCCAAACGTAAAAAGAACAGGCTAGTAGAGGGCTGATGTCATCACAGCTATAACCACTGGAATTTATCAGAGTCATTTTCAGATTATACTAATGAACCAACACTCACAGAAATTAATGTTACTTTCTATGCAGCAAAGGTTGCCCAAGCAAGACTGAAGTGACTTTGAATTAGGAGGGTGGCAGGACGGAATGGAACAAATGCTTTAATACACCATACTAGTCCCCCTGGCTTGTTCTTTGGGTTTCTAAGAGGATAGTCTAGTAAGAACAAATGTTATTTAAAGAAACACTATGGCTGACAGTAAGTAGATGTAAGGCCAGAGTTATGGGACATGGACTATCCAGAATATAATGGAGGTCTTAGGAGAGTCACCTATACAATAGACTTATAGGCTTTGATCCTTAATAGGCCATTTCCCTTTAAATTTTTTGAATTCAGGAGGGAATGAGATAGCTCACAAAAAAACTCTGTTTTGTAAGTCCTCAAACCTTTTTCTTTACAAGCCATTTCTTAGAAAATATATAATTTATTTCTCTGTCAGCTAAAAACTGTTGCTGTATTGATCATAGCCTCATATGGTGTCTGATTTCATTGACTCTGGAAAGGGAGTCGAAGATCTGTGTTCTAAGAGACTCGATTGCATCACTGGGAAATATAATAAAGTAGCAATAACACAAAGGGACTATGACACTGTGAAAATTTCCTTTATGTACTCTGCGGATGGTGTGACTTATTTTTCACCAGGATTTTATTTTTTGTGGACATGTCCAGCACTGATAAGATACAGATTGTTTGCTATAAATGTTAAGAGATTTTTCTGATATAATTCATTATGAAAAAGAAAAAAAAAAGACACATACATTTAGAAGAGAAAAGGAAAGGATTCTGTGTATTCGCACAAGAAATAATTCAGGTGCCCGATTCTAAGTACTGCTAAAAGCTTTCTCTAGGTGCCTTGTGAAATACCAGCATATGAGAATTCATCATCATAATCAACGTGGAGAAAAAAATCACTTGGTGCCATCATCAGTCACAGTCACACAATACAGGGTGCTAGATGCTGCACAAATACGTAACCAAAAGGTGGTCCCTTCCTGATCACAGCTGCAATCTTGAGTGTAAGACAAGAGACAAATGGGTACAGCAAGGCTGAGAACAGCAATCACCGTGTCTGCTTCACGGGCATCACGTTAAGCTGCCTAACACTCGTCCGGTTTTGAAAAGTGCCTACAAGCTATTTACAGACTATCAATTCACCTTGTGCTTTCAACACTGCACACACATTGTGGAAATCACAGCGAAAGCTTGACAGCGCTTGTATGAAAACGAGAGTAGTAGATGCAAAAGGCTGATAATTCTTACGCTGATCCTTGCAGGCACTGGATAGTGGAAATTGCATAGGACAATTTTTCCCTTCTGTTAAGGATTTTCTAGCCACAGAGCAGGATTTCAAAAGGGACAGCACAGAACAGTTTATCAAAGTACTTTAAGTTCACTCTTCAGCTCCTACCAGAAGTCTTTCTTTGTCATTAAAGCACATGAAATTGTAAAAATTATTGTAATATGCAATATCACAGACCATTTTAGACTTTTTCTTGAGAGTCTTTATGATTATCTGTCTTCAGTGACTTTGCTCTTGTGTGGAAACAAAACTGGCATTCCGTTTTATTTATGCTTCTAAGATTGAAAACTTACAGATAACTTTTGACCTATACCACAGGCAGTATGGTTTTTGGACAATTATGCTGAACTTCGCAGCGTGAAAAGATGTAGACAGTGAAAACAGAGAAGCCAGCCTAATTTGAGAAGAGCAACAGCAGTAGAAAAAATAACAAGGGCCAGCTAACCCTTTAGTCAAAAGAGCTAAAGTTTAGCAGCAGCAACTGCAGTCCCTGCTGTGAGAGACGCTCGCTTGTATGTTTTTATCTTGACTCTCTTTTGGAACTGATTTGTTATACAGTGGTGCTATTCCTTGTCTGATTTATAAAGAAAAATAAAGCCAATAGAACTGAACCAGCAGTTTAACAACCTGTAACTAAGTTTTCCATTTTTTAATGGCATCTAACCATGAACCCATTCCCATACTGATTTTGTAATTTAACACGCAGGTTTTAGAATTTCAGGTCTATATTTCAACCAGCTTCTCTTGAAATTATCCTTCAGATTTTTGGACCACAATCCATCTCAGTGAAGTGCCACTGCCACTGCCAGTACAGAAACTAAGGAAAGAATATTGAATTTCACTATTCCAGAACTGCAAAGACTGGTCACTCTCTCACTCCAAAATACGCAAACTCTAAGGGCTGCCCTATATTTCTCATTTGTGGACTATTTATGTGATGCAGAATCAAAGAAATGACCTGCTTATTGTCCCCTGCATAATTCTAACTTCTTCTATTCTTCTCTGTACCTACATCCACAAGCCTTCAGTCCAGAAAGCATTTGAGCTGGGATAAAGGTTGATTGCTTCATGTCTGCTGTTCGCAGAAATTTTTTTTGAGCTTCTTTCTAGAGTCTTCTCTTCAATTTAATTTCTCAAAAGGGACAGATCATGATAACTCTAAATGTGACATTTCTATAAGGACAACTGGATCTTCGCATCACCATGGGTCTCCTCGCCATCATGGGGCTGTGTTGGACTCAGGTTTCCCTAATGGGGCCTGATCCTACCTTTGATTTTCAGATGGACATCCCAGTTTGACCTTGGATGTGCTTCATGACCACAAACTTGTCTGGTGAACTGGACTGGGCTGACCCTGGCTGCCATTCCCTGGGCCTATCCTGCTCATTAAGCTCAGAGTATGCAAGTAGCCCCTGCTCTTGCTCAGGGGTTGTGGGATGGGACCTTGGCTTCTGAGGCCCTGGTCCTGCCAAGCATGTTATTGTGCTCAGCTCCCCATCCGTTAGGGATGCCAGCCCTTGTTGATCTCTGACACCTAATGACGGAGCTGATAAGTCAAATCCCTAACGCTATACTTTCTTGCCTAGCTACAAGCCAAGATGGAGATAGGTGACTGTCGCTGCGGAAAACAGTAATAACCACACAGAAACAGGAGGCTCATGGTGGTCACACTTAAGCTAACTTCCAGAGATTGAAGAACAGTCACAGCAGACCAATCATCACACCTGAGCTAATAAGGCAAAAAAGCTTGGGGCAAACTAGTTAACGACCTGCCTGATAAGGCAACCATTAATGGCCAAGCTGAAACTGAGGTCTTGCTCCAGAAACTGAAAGAGAGTGCACAGGAATGAGAGTCTTGAGATGAAAGAAGTAAAGTGAAAAAGGATTGAAACACCCAAGACATCTACCGCTTTCTTCAAGTGAAACATATATTCACTCTTGCCTAGTCCACACTTCACCACCAGGTGGCCCCATTTGAACTTGCACAAATAATTAGTTACGGACATTGAAGATGTAAAGACATCCAAATATGTCTAATTTCCAAACACATTCCCAAAAAAACCCCAAACCCCACAATGCTTCAATGGCTATATGAAGCAAAACAAGATAAAATTCTTAAAAGCTTTAAGTTCAAAAGCTTGAATTAGGATTCAGGTCTCAGGTCCTAGGAAATTGAAACCATGGTTCAATTTGATGAACATGAGAGAAGACACATCAATGTTACCCCGACAATGAATTAACAGTAATAATTATGATATGAGTATGTGATGTACCTGAACTCACCCTTTCAATCTACACAGCACTAGTAAAGTCACTGGACTGCATCCAGTTTGAGGATCCATCATGAAAGGTAGAGACCAGCTGCAACTAGAGAGAATTCAGACAGCAGCAAAGATGAACAGGGTTCTGTGAAATATAATCAATCTGAAAAACTTGAGAAAAATGGATTTGCTTAATCTACAAAAGGCTGAGATGGCTATGGAAAGTCAATCACTGAAAGAACAGGTTTGTCAGATCTCTATCAGGAGAGATTACCACTGATCCTGCCTTGGCAATTTTGCCAAAATTCTCATCTTTTTCGGGATTTGGTACAAAGTTTTTTTGGACTGGACATCAGCAGGACCTCACAGCTTGCTTTTTACAATGCCATGCACAGGCTTGGAACACATCTTTCCTCTTCCTCCCTCCACCCTGTCTTTCTTGCTAAGCAGCTGTGTTCCTTTCCCTTCCATAAGCAGCCATAAGGTGTCTGTGACTCAGATTCTTCTTACAGAATGTCCTATCAATCTATCTGCTGCTCTTGCTGGCCCCATCAATAGGCAGATGTGCCCCTGTGCAGGTAGCTGTGCCAGTCAGTTGCAGAAAGCATCTGATATTGCTGGCAGAGGTCTTGATGGGACAGTGAGTTCAAATTAGGCAATTTAGCAGGAGAGTATGATGTTGGCGCTATGAGCCAACAAATGAGTGCTAACAAGTGGTGGAGTAGATGTTCTCTTGATGACCCCTCCAGGCTCATTTTACAAGTTTCTAGGAGGTATCTTTGCAGACTAACAATTACACAAATCAGTGGAAAAACACTGAAAAATAATTTCAACTCTTGCAGCTATTCTGCTTTAAGAATTTTTCTTGAAAATGCACAATACAGTGTATCTGGCATCCCAGGCCTTTGGACAAGTTCAGTGCAGATGTGTGTGTGCCTAATTATAGAGCAGAACTTAACAGAAAATGAGTCCTTGAATAATCAACACTTATGGTGCACAGCCCCACATCAAGGAGCAGCAGTGCCAGGGTTGCAATCCCCGGATTTCTTGTTCCAAACTTCCATTTCTGGCCTTCACTGTAGTCCCATAGCACATTTCAGTTAGAGGATTCTGCTTGGACTTCTCAATTCTCCTCTCCTAGACACAAACAATTATGGAGCCCTCTGCTATCTCTTCACTTCTCTAAGAAAGGAGACGATAGCATGTCATTATACTCATTAGGTTTATTCCAGATGTGATGTGAGACCTGCTTTTTTTTCTCCTCTAGAAACTGAAAAATATCAGCATAACTTTTTTCTCCACAGAAAGGGGAGGCTTTATCCTTGTGGTTGCCAGAACTGGCATGATTGCATATGGCTGGGTGGAAGCTACATGGCCAGATACAGGACAAACCAAAGCTGTAAGCACCTTGAGGTGCTTCCAAATCCAGAGCCACCTCATCAACTTACTGCCACAACTCAAATCTAGAGTTAGCTTTCATAAAGTACTGTAAGCATCACATCAGACAAGATAACCCCACGGAGATAGGCACATTGTGTGGATTTCAGCCATGGTCGTAGGGCTGGGCAAATGGTTCTGGGACAAACAGAGATGAAGAATATATTAAGAGTGGGTTTCCAAAGGAAAAGCCATGCTGCACAGAGTTGAGGAGAGGTAGGCTGCAGGGCAACAAATTTGAGATTGTTTCCTTCCATTATTAGTTCAGTCAAATTTATATTACTATTCTTTGAAAAGTAAATTTTCATTGCTAGATGAGGCAATGAAAGCGTGAATGACTGTAAACTCTAGTCCAATTCCTAGAAAGGAGGATGGAGAGTATAAGCACTTACATTCATGAGTGCTATCCTTCAAATTTCCCATCTATTCTTTGGGCACCAAGCATTTCATCAATACATTTTTCAGAGGTGCTTGAAATACTGCTGTGGCACTTGTCCTGACTTTTAACATCTCACAGCCCTTGAGGAATTCTCTCTGGACAGTGTGCTATGGATGTGCCTGCTCCACTGGAGTGGAACTGAGATTTTCCCAAAACACAACTGCAACAGTAAGCAAACTACTTTTTTTAATTAGAATACTAATACCAAAAGTAAAAAAAAAAAATGAGGTAGAGCCCTTTTCAGCCTAAGGCAATTAAATGCTGGAGAGCACTGCAGATACAAAGCTGTAGGATAAGCCATGTTCAGACTGTTCATCTTTCTGGTTGGGTTAGTGTAAGGCTGTATAAGAAACAGAATCAGCTTGCTACTGCGTGCCTGTATTGAAAAGCATTACCTTGCTTTTTAAAGTGTCCGTGTCTCCCACACAGGAAGAGTGTCCTGGGGAAGTTTCCAAAGTCAGGTAGGTACACGAAGCGTTGCAGTACAGCCTTACAAACATCACCAGTATCTCAACAATATATCTTTTGCTTGCTTTCGGGTAGAGATCCATATTTTTGCCGTGTGTTATCCTGAAGGAGAAAATAGGAAGTACTTCTTGGAACGCTGATTTGTTCATGCACTTTACCCTTCAAATGCCACAAGACCATTAGAATCACTACAGACACCTTTCCCATCAATGATTACAGTATCCTGAATGTTTTTACAAGATGTGATGTATGCACATATCTGATTGTGCCTGTGCTTTACAGTGAGCTGCCAAAAGATTTGAAAGCTTGAAAAGCTTTTAAGCTTCTAAAATTCAAGATTTATAAAAACATAATTTAGGAAAAAAATAAAGCAAGGCAAACAGGCAGTGCAATACAGGGTGTTTTCAAAGGCTGCAGAACTTAAGAATTCATATAAAAATTTATAGACTGGTTTACATTAAAAAATAGTAAAATTAGCTATTTGAGAACTATTCTTTATTTATTTATTGTAAACTTTGTATTTTTTTCAGAATGTGAAGGATAAGATCCTTCCTAGACTCTAACAAGCCCCCTAAAAAACTGATGAGAATGGAAAGCTTTTGCAGAGGCTGTAATAAATGCCAAAGGCATAGCATGCAGTCGGCTGCCAGCAGTGAGACAGGGTACTCCTGAGAATCAAATGGGATGTAAACAAGAGCAACAGGAACTTGTGGAACAAATCCAAATTCTGACAGGGTGTACAACTAAGTGGATGTCAGGCTCTGCACAGAGATAAAGAATTCTACTAGGAATAAAAGTAGCACTATGACCCTCTGCTTGAAGAGTCAAACTTGTTTAAAAATAGAAAATCAAAAAGGTTCTGCCTGTAGCAGTAGCTGCTGTGCTGCAAGCCAAAAATCCCAGACCGTAATACCAGCCTTCCAAGTAGGAATCTAACCAACAAAACACAAAAGATTGCCTGCAGCACAAAATATTATTACAGTTACAGAGTCAAACCAAAAATCTTTAGGATAATAATTTATTTATATTAACTAGAATGATTTTCTCCCTTGCTTGTGCTCTTACCTGTCAGTTTCCTAGCTTGTCTTTCTAGAATAGGAGGGGCCCAAAAACTGACCTGCTGGGTATTGGTTGTTTAATGGCCAGAAGAGTGATGGATTCCCTCACAACCACATCTCTTTGCCATTAATGGCTAAGAAAAAGGAAGAAGAGGAAAGTCTTTAATATTCTCGTTTCTAGTTTTATAGAGAGTGGAAGTGCCAAAGTAGAATTTTATTTTCCAAATCCTGCACCCTGTGAGTGTTTGAAGGTTTAACTTTTATATGTTCATCAAAAGCAAGAAGTTTCAAGGAGATCTTTTACCACGTTAAAATGTTGGAATTCAGATCTTAACAAAATTCAGGGCAGGAGGGAAAAGCAAGATTTAACCCTGAAGAAAATGTTAGGTCCCAATGAAATTAGGTGGGACCTGTGAGAACAGACATCACTGACCAAAAAGTTAGCATCTCCTATGATGTTTCACACATTGTGGATTTACTGATTCATTGTAATTTTAATCAATACACTGACAGAGCTCTGTCACTGTGATCACTTGATTTTTTTTTTTATTCAAAAAGAACTCATATTACAAACAGCAATTGCAACTGTAAAGTTTCTATGTACATTCAATGCCCAATTAAAACTTCCAAAGGACTTCCTGAAACTTCGGAGACTTTTAGGCAATATTTCTGCCTATTTTGGTTTATTTATATAAATATTATAAATATAAAAATAATACAGTTTGCTAATGTGTTTTATACTGAAGCATAATTCTGTGTATGCAGGAAGGGAGATGGGAAAAGCTGTGGCAGGAATGTACGCCACACCTGCACCACTAGAGCTGGGAATTAGTATGCTTTTCTTTCACTTATTTTCTAGTAATACCTCTGTAATAGACAAACCAAGAAAACTACATATAGCAAAGCTTAAAGCTTTTGGACTATCAACATCTCTGAAGATTAAAAAATAAATAGATAAAAATCAGCTTTCTCTTTGGAGCTGCGCGGGTTCTAGTTTTGTTAGCAGTAGCAGTGACTTGCGCAGGTCATACTTGCTTTGTAATCTTCCTCTTGGTCAAATGAGGTTTTTGCGTAGCAACGAACACTTGAAGCTGTGTCATCATTCCTGTCGTTCTGCTGTCTACACCATTCTCCCATTCACAGCTGTTCAGCTTTGAAAATTTTCCTGAACAAGAAACTATTCATTCCTACCCATTTGTTAAGCCCCACATTCAAAACTGAATGAAAAATTAAGACTTCTTGCAAGTAGAATCATCATGCGTATTTTTACACATTTTTTAGTGGAGGAAAGGTCTGGTTAAGTGAATTACAGGTGACATTGTCTCCACTGGTAACATACATAGTCTAAAACTCATGGATCTACTACACCTTCATGCAGAAAGTATGATGTCAGGTTTGTAGATGCTTTTCCAGAAGGAGTAGGTGTGGGGATGTCCCTGAGGTTGAGATGTTCCTTATTTCTCCACTGCGAAAGGGAAGATGTGTAGGAAAGTTGTACGTCTGACTCTGAAAGATTTTATCGTCTCTCTTCCTTTTCTAGATTAACTCCACTTTTTCTCCAAAATAGAATATCCATTAATCTTTCCTAATACTTTAAACTCCTTTGAAAACTTGTGAGGCACCTTTATATATATTAATATAGTAATATATATTAATTAATATATATTAATATATATCCCAGCAAAGCCAAATGGCTCTGAATTTGGTGATGACTAATAGCTTGTGACCTATCTTATGATTTGATGGAGCTCTGGATAGTGTTTCGGGTTTTTGTTTTTTAAACAACTGTCACAGAGAAGGACAAAGAAGTATATTACTATATTAACCCACTACAGCTTATTTATGAAATTTCAAAATGAAACATAAAAATGAAACTGGACAAACATGATATTAAATTAGAAGATGAATAGGCTCAAATGATTTGATAAAAAAAAATAAATGCAGCAACTTATGAAATGGAAATAAGAGATGACCACTGCTATAAATTGCTTTTAGTCATGGTATCCCTATTAACATTTGTTTTGTTTTAGTCTGTGAACACGTGCACCTGTCATCAGAGTCCATCCCCAGGAGAGCACCATCAACCTTGCTAAAATCTTTCTCACTGATTATGCATTAAGTGACACACAGCATACATAATACAATAGAAGTAACACCTAACAGAGATATATTATGCATAACTTGTTCCAAGATGTAACAACTTTGCTTCCTTTCTTTTTAAATTAAGTCTTAAACACCTTAAGCACTAGAGTTTTTGCCTATCTATGCACTTGTACATAGATGCACAAGGGGATGCACAACGGGGATGTTGCTTGGTCTTCCCAGACTTGCAGAGACGGACGTGTGGTGTTTTCATGCTCAGCCAGAGCATGAAAAGAGACCCGTAGGGGACTGCTACAATCCTTAACAAAGTAATTGCCTTTTTTCCTGTTTTCTAATGAAAAACAGCTAAATATTTTCATCTTTGGTGTTACCTTTGATAACGAATAGACCATTCTGTTCTTCCTTTGCATCCTTTTCTTTTAAACCTCTGCTGCGTTATACACACACGTATGAACATGAACATCTGCAACAATATTTTCTGTTGAGATTCCCACAAACTAAAACATAGGCTGTAGAGCCGATGGTGGCTCTAGCACCTCTCTGTGGTGGCAGAGTGGTGACTGATGAGCTGCTGTCACAGAGTACAAGCTCTTTAAAGAGAAGAATATATTTTATTAGATCAGCTAACAAAAATAGGAAATAGCAGATCTACTGAATCTGTAAATGTCTTCTGTGCATCCATTCTTGGCTTGGTCCCAAAGTGGCCTTTTTTGTTAGATTTTGATGGATTTATGGAACAGTTGTTTACTTTATCCAACTTAAGCAACACAGAATTTCTCTTATGGGCAGACAGCCTGATCACCTTTTTTTTTTTTTTTTTTTCTTTTTTTTTTTATGTAAGAGGATACTCTTGCACAGGCTGTCATCAGGTAATCCTAAGTACATATTAGGCAGACACACAAGAGATGCACACTTTTCAGCCATGCCTCTATATAGCTAAGATACAGTGCTTATATAGTACAGACAGTTACAGCTTTCTTTACAGGAGATGCTATTTTTGCTAACAACAAAAGCCTGGATTTGTAGTAAAAAAAAAAAAAAAAAAAAAAAAAAAATCAGTGCTAATTATTTCCTTTCCTGGCATGGTGTTGCTATTTGTAAAATGCTAGCTGTTTTACAGCTGAAGTGAAATACACAACTCTTTTTCCCACTATCAATTTCTAACAGGAGTACCGGATTCTATGGCAGATTTGTGAGGACCATTTCACACGGAAAGGCTTAGTAAATTGGACTGGTTTGGGAAGAAATAAATAAATAAAAATAATATCAGGCTCTCACTTTCAAAATCATCCAAAAGAGAAGGTAAGAATAGTACACAACAGAAAAAAAAATCATTGAGCCCATAATGAAATAATTACATGTTTCTTGGTTTTCATTATATTTTCATCTCTTTGAGCTCCTCTTCTGAATTCAATTCATGATGAAGCAGCTCGCTTGCTAGCACACATCTCTTACGTAGCAAGAATTTACCCCTCTTATTTAAGTATCAGTATTACTGTCTAGCTGTTTCCCACTTCAGAAATGGAGCTCAGTTGCTAAAATTCCTGCCTGCTTGATTTTAACTCGAAATTGGTAAAACTACTTCTGGGAATGATGCAGACTTAAGGCTCAAACAAAGAAACTATGCCCTGTTCCGGGTCAATAAATCTCTCTCTCTCTCAACAACCGTGCAAATCAGTGCCAGGGCACACAAACCCTGGCGATGAGGCGCTCCCTCTGAGTGAAATCCCGCCCGTGGGGCGCGATGCCCCAGCCCCACGGTGCTCCCACGGCTCCCGCACGGGCCTCCTTCCCTGGCAGCTTCTGCGCTTGCTCGCCGTCGTGAGCACCCACCCCCCTCCCAGGAAAACGTAACCCAGATGAAAGAAGCACCATACCGGATATCTTCTTTAGACGAAAGCCGGAGGGAAGCCTTCCCAACTTAAAGCCTTTATTCCGTACAGTATGCTTGCAATTAAGACAGTAGAAGAAATCACTCTCCCAGGTCACGGAAAGTCAATCTTTTTTTCATTTTCACCACAAAGCTTGCAGGTGCCTTGCGGTTCTTTGTGGCTGACAAAGACAAACTATGTCTTTCCAAACTTTTATTACATTATAATAACATCAATAAAAATCTTGAAGCCCTTTTATTGGAGGATTTACAGTGCCATTGAACAAAGTAGTGTGGAATAAACAAATTGTCACTGTGAGTTACTCTGCTCTGAGCAGAGCAGCTGTTGCTCTCTTGTTAGGATATATTAAAACTCAAGATTAGATTTTTTTTAAGATGATTACACTCTCTTGAGTTTGCAGAGGTTCAAATCTGCAGTCCCTAGTGCTGTCCAGCAGCACTCTGCTAACGCCTGGCCCTCCTCAGCCCAAGTAGGCAGAAGAAATGCACCTGAAGTAGCCAAGTAGGGTCTCGAGCCTCTGGGACACTTTTGAACCCATCCTCAGTTAGCTTTCCACACCAAAGCACTTGCACCACACAGAAAACTTCAACGTTGCCCTCACTGCTGCACCCATCAGTCCCCTAAAAAGCATCCATTTTTCATCCATCACACCAAACTTGTCTCCTACTCACCTAGTGCTTCTCAAAGACAAGCCTCAGTAATTGTGCAACAGCCCAAAATCACTCTTCCCGCAGTAACTCAGCTCTGTCAACAAGTTCTGACCTCTTCAGTCACCTCTACTTTCTGCACTCAGCTGCCTTAGCAGTTCCCACCCAACCACCTCCACTTTCTCCTCTCTGCAACCTCAGCAGTTCCCACACAAATCGGTCCACTGCCTTCCCCCCGCTGCAGAGTAGCAGCATGCCAATAGCCCACCATGCCAGCCAAGTTACAGGGTGGCCACAGTCCCAAAGCGGCAAGGGTGGCTCCTGAACTCCCATGTTCGGGGCCACACTGTCCTCAGTCCCACATGCAGTGGGGTCACAACAAGCAAGCTGCTCGCTGGCCATAAAGCCTGCCAGAGCTGCACCTTGACTGCAGGGAGATCAACCCCTGGGGGAGGCTACATGCTCTACCCACCTGCACAGCAACAGGAATGACCCTCCAAGGTAGGCTTCTACCTTTACATTTGGTTATATATGATAGGAAACTTGTGAACTTGTATTTGAAAATTAGTTTTCCTTTGAATCATTTTTCTTTGACAAAAACTCATTCATCTCTCTCCCTTTAATCACCTAAAATTCTCACTCCTTAAGGAGCATGAGACCAAAATGGATTTTCCTAGTCAACAGGAAAAAAACATTCAAAGCATTTGTGTAGGGCTGACAATTTCAGCGATACGAGAGGCTTTTCTGGGGTGTACATAATTTTCAAAATTCCAGTCTGTCTTCTATCCTATAAATACCAGGATTAGTATTTCAGTCTTTAGAGCAGATCTGAATACTGCCTCGCTGACAATCTTTGGTCATATTGTCTTTTGTCTTCTTTGAAGTGAAGAATTCTGAAGCATTTCATAAAGAGGGTATTTCCCCTCCCTCCCATGTTTTTGTTGAGTTCCTGAGCAAGTCTGGGTCTCACACATTCAAATCTCCTCCTCTGCAACCAGCTTGACCTGCTTGGTGCTGAGCAGCTGGGGTCTCTTCTTGACGTTAATTCTTTCAGGGCAGAAAGTGTCGGTCTTCTAACTGCCTCTGCATTCTCCGTAACGTCTTAGCAGTCCAGACGAGACTAACCTCCCTAACGCCAGATCACATTCTGCTCAAGTGGCCTGGCCTGATAGTCTCCTGCGTGAAAGAGAAAAGTATTGACAACACTTCTGTTTTAATTAACTTAACTGTCATGTTTTAACCAAATTCATGCTCTAATCTTTTTCCAACTGGTAATAATGTATATGCTGAGTGAGATTCCACATTTTTATCTGCTGATCCTTGGAGTATGGAAAATTAATCAAAGCAGAAGCTTACACATGCTTCTAAATTGTTTGGCAGATATTTATTCAAGTAAAAAAGGTTCAAATAGGGCCAAGAACTTTCATTTAGAAGTGTATGGCACTCATTCAGATAGCTAAACTGGTATATCCACTTTATGTGATGCCATGTACTGTCCTCACAGTACGGAGTATGTTTCTCTTTTTAAAGCCTTTCAATGTTTAGCTTTCCGTACATTTGTCTTCTTGTCGGATATTGTATTGACCTTTGTAGGGCTTTGAGAGCAACTAGAGTAAAAATGTCACTGATATGTTAAATTGAGATCGAAAGAAAAGATCACATCTGCACCAACTCATCCTTAAAATTCTCATCGTTTCCTACAAAATACTGCTATTAAAGCAGAACACTCAACTGCATTACAATTATAGAATATATTTTACTCAATGCCAGGAGAACTCCTGCTGACAACCGTAATCTCTCTCCCCTTCAGCCTTCGTCTCGCCTGCACCCCAAGCAGTAACAAGCTGCGTAAGTATGCATCGCTAGAAGGAATTTGAAGCAGACTGCTGTGCCGACCGGACTTCTGCCATTCTGATTAACACAAACCCTTCAACCCGGGTTAAACTCACTGGAAGCTATCTAGTCATACCAGCTGTTAATTTGTTTGAATATCATACTTGCCTTTTTTGCGAACGTGAACAATGAGATGTCTAGTATAAATTTTGGTGCTGATTGCCAATTAATTGGGGCAAATCAGGTCAGACAAGTCCCGTGTTGTAGTCATAGCACGGGAGGAAATTGTGGGAGGACATTGATTACCAGCAGTTAAGTGGCAAAACCTAAGTTCTCACCGTCGTGAGTGAGTGTGATTTGATCAAAGCAATCTTTGATCAAAGTGAACAGGAGCACTGAGGTCAAACACGCACCCCCAAGCTTGACAGCCAGCCCAAGCCGAACCGCAGAGGGGACAGCGAGCACTGACACAGTGACACACGGACTAACTCTGCAGCAAGAACAGACCCGGAACACAAGCCATTACCCCACAGCAGACTAACCCATCTCCCACGTAAAATGGCACGTTGTTGATGAGCTTTAAATTGTTCCAGTTGCTTTTGTAGGAAACCTTACATGAAATAGGTAACAGTGATGGGACTGAAAACTGATGTGCTGACTGAGGGGCAAGTCCTGAGAGAGACAAGGTCAAGAGCAGGACAGCTTCAAACACCTTTCTTACACGTGCTTGTATTTCTCTACATCTGAGCAATTTTTTTTTGTACTCCCTATTTTTTTTAACCAACACAAAATAGCCTTCAGCGTTAGGAAACTGTTCTCAGACTGAGTAATAGCTTTGCTGCTGATGTGCTGATAACTCTGCAAAGCAGTTCAGTGAAAATTAATTGTACTCTGTGCTTTGGGCTACTGTAAAAATATTTACAGTGTTAGAAACAGGGTTTCCTAATATTAATTTGTGATTTTCTACTACTTTCTTTCCTTATGCTATCGGAGGCTTCTGCCATCATCAAGCTGTATCTTTACTGGACACTCGCTGGGAAAGCGATGCTAGGACTTCGTGTAACAATAACACTTAATCATGTATTGAGTCTGAACTCACTCTGCCTCCCTGTGTGTTCATTATTTAATTGCTTTTGAAAGATTAATTTATATAACTGATCAAAAAATTAATACATAGTGAAGTTGTTTCTTGACTTTCATTCTACTAATGAAGAAGTTGCTGTCTTGGACGTGCTCTCTGTCCCACCTCTAATGTATATCTTTCCATATGTGAAATACAGACCAGTTAGTGTTCTAAACTATGTATAAGAAGCTTCTCATTTTAGAACAGTAGGTAATTTGCTTGCCAAATCCTCTTTTTATCAGGAAGAATTTAAAACAGGAAACTGTGTGCCCAACACATTTTTTAGAAAAAAGGACCATTAATGCCTAGTAGAGTAAAATGACTCTATAAATGTTAAATAATAATTACAACTATCTGTTTCCACAGAATTCAAAAAGTGTGTTTGGCAGATTGTCAAAAATTTCATCTTGGAAATGGTCATAATTTATATTATATTAGAAGTTCTACTCGCTTATTTTATTATTTCAAAAAAAAAAATAGCATACTTTTGAGTGAATTCACCTGAGAAGTCACATAGAAATCTAAGCAATTTGTTCTGATCTTTTGCATAAAAACGACAATATGTATTATTCTGATATGCACAAAGATCTTCAGTTCTAACTAGTTAATGGTGTAATGCTGTCAATCTCTAACAGAAGATTCTCTAAAGTTTCCCTAAAGAAACTTTTAGATAGTTTTCTTAGTATTACTGGATTTATGTTCTTTCAGCATAATTACTTTTTATGTTTTATTTCTACTAAACTATTGTTTATTTTAAAAAAAAAAAAATAAAAAATATAGTAAATTGTCCTAAAGTATAAGTCACATATTTTTAAATGAAAAAAAATTTACAAGACCTATATAGGAAGAATAAAATACAAAAGAAGATTTTGTAAGGATTTCTTAAGACAGGAAAGTGAAAAAAAAATGAGATCATAGATCACCCCTCTAGCTTCTTTTTTTAAAAATCTAGTCCAATCAGTGGCAACACATCACTATTATTATTTGACAGTTTTTTCTAGCAAGAGCAATGTGTTTGTTGCTGACTGCAATTCAAATAATACATGCCCATATCAAAAAAATATATTCATATTGTTGGCAGAAAGAACTGCTTTGAAGTTCGTTCTCCAAAGAACATAAGTCTGGTAATTTTTACAAGTACTACTTTAAAATGAAACTAGTACTTGTAATATGCTTCTTGAAATCAGACTTAAATGCATTTATTCGTGTACTATGCCTCTCATTTTGTAACAGAAGTTAATGATATGATTTGTTTACTGTAAAAGTCTGTTTATCATCCAGAGTTCTTCTGTATCAGTGCAGGGTGCGTATTTGTAAGAACTGATTATTACATGCTGAAAGAGAAACTGAGGTGAAATAAGTATTGCTTGGAGCTACTTGACTCTCCTCATTGATTATAGATAGAATCTAGACAGCTAGTTTAGCCTAGAAGCTATTTTCTAGGTGGCTAAAGTTAGACAGTACAAATCACACCCTGAAGGACAGATTTCATGTAGTTTGGGGCAAAAGATGGTCCATGTCAATCAATCAATTGAGTGAGCGTTAGACATCCTCTGCTGAAGAACCAGCACGGAGGGAATGAGACAGAGACGCTCACTTTTATATGTAGACTTCCATAGCTGAATAGGACTAAAACTAACTATCCTTCACTTCTAAAGCTAAACTTTGCAGCCCAAATCCACAAACATCTGCTTACCTTCAGATTTTCAGACATCCGAATTGAGGAATGCTTAAGGTAAGAGTCTAAACTCCCTTAGAGTGAACAGAGAGGGTTAAAAGGTAGGTTTAAGATCCCCAGGAAGCACATGCTTTGGAGTGGATGTGTAAGCTTTGAGAGAATGCTTAAGAGAAGAGCTTTCTCTTCTCTTAAGAGAAATATTAGAATGGAAATTGGAAGATTGGAATGGAAATTGGTTTCCACTCCAATCTTCCAATTTCCATTCCAGTATTTTGGACACCTGATGCGCCGAGTTCAGTACCTGTAGGAGACGGCAGTTCACATCATGGTACTGCCTTTCGGTCAAGAGCTGCCTTTTGCATACCAGTATCTGCCTTACTTTTACTTTGTGAGACAGTTACCAGAGGAAGAGAAGAGGGGGCATCTCTTGCCTCTTACGTGCTTGCCTGTTAGATACAGGAGCTATCTAGAAAGTTGTGCTCTACGGCCTCTCAGCCGCAGAGGATTTAACCAGCAATCCAACACCACTTCAGTTTACACTTCTAAATCTCACCCAAAAGATTTGCCCACAGTCAAAGCTATCAGCTGTGTTCCTTTAGCCAAAAGATTGTCCATTCCCATTTAATACAAATGATTATCTCAGCAGGTCAGAGGGTGAATTAATCCTTGTATTCCTGCAGTTTTTAAGATGATACAAGTATTCGCTGGCAAATTTCCCTGTTGTGAGGTTACCTTATTTACAGGAATATAAACCAGAACTAGCAATCCTGTCTGACAGAGGTGGTCAAATAGCTGTTAGAGGGTGATAAATTCTGGCATCTGCTGACTTGAATTGAATTGAACCATGAATGCTGCAATTTCATGCTCCCTGAACCAACTTACACCCCTCTATTTACAAAGTAGAATTAAGGATCATTTATTGTCCAGCTTTAACTTTGTTTTGCATAGTATTTACTGCACAGATGCAGAAAATTGAGTTCCTACGAATGAGATTCACAGGAAACACATGCTTTGAAGGCCATAAGCATTGTGTACCTTGACTTCAGCACGGCTTTTGACACTGTCTCCCATAACATCCTCCTAGAGAAGCTCAGGAAGTGTGGGCTTGCGGACAGTGGACAGTGAGGTGGATTGAGAACCGGCTGAAAGGCAGAGCTCAGAGGGTTGTCATCAGTGGTGTGGAGTCCAGTTGGAGGCCTGTGGCTAGTGGCATCCCCCAGGGCTCAGTACCGGGTCCCATCCTGTTCAACTTCTTCATCAATGACCTGGATGAGGGGACAGAGTGCCTACTCAGCAAGTTTGCCGATGATCCCAAGCTGGGAGGAGTGGCTGACACGTCTGAGGGCTGTGCTGCCATTCAGAGAGACCTGGACAGGCTGGAGAGCTGGGCGGAGAGGAACCTCATGAGGTTCAACAAGGGCAAGTGCAGAGTCCTGCACCTAGGGAGAAATAACCCTAGGCACCAGTACAAGCTGGGGGCTGACCTTGTGGAGAGCAGCTCTGCAGAGAAAGACCTGGGAGTGCTGGTGGATGACAAGTTGACCATGAGCCAGCAATGTGCCCTTGTGGCCAAGAAGGCCAATGGTCTCCTGGGTGCATTGGGAAGAGTGTTGCCAGCAGGTTGAGGGAGATGATCCTGCCCCTCTGCTCAGCCCTGGGGAGGCCTCATCTCGAGTACTGTGTCCAGCTCTGGGCTCCCCAGTACAGGAGAGACATGGAGCTACTGGAGATCTTGTTTTATAAAGAAAATTCTCTAAAGAAAAAAGAGGAAACATCATATGAAATTTATTTATGTCCACAGAATATCTCCCACAAAAGTCAAAACAAAGTAGCAAATACTTGGAAGATCAGCTAATGATTTCCTTTGTGTCTATATCTTGATATATCTTGCCCCAGGGTGCAGTGAAAAGTGACTAGTCTCTGTAAAAATGGATATAGGCAGCATTGATTTAATATTGCTCTTACTAGAGGCAAGGTAGATTTTTTTTTCTGGATAATTTCTGCAAATCAAAATCATCCTCTTCCAGATTGAGGAGAAAAAGTGGATTAATCCTTTCTTTTTCATATAGTATACAAATGAGGAGCCTGTCTTTTCCTCTTCCTGGAGAGTTTCATTTATATGGTGAACATAAATGTCTCTTTTTCTTGTGAATAGCTTGACAACAAACAAACAAACAAATCAGCTATAGAAGAAGGTACTAAACATAGGGAAAGAAGGTCTGTATTGCATAGAAAAACAAAAGAGAAGTATTAGAATTTATTAATCTAGAGGAGGTGCAAGGAGGCAAAACCTTTTCTGCTATAAATAGATACATTTTTCATTTTCAATACAGATTTCAGGTTCCAGTTTGATCCTTATGTTGGCCAAGATATTTGTGCAGACTAAATATACTCAGTCTTTAAAAACTAGTCTCAGAGTCAGACAAATACTAATACCAAAAAAATCACAAATTAAGAAATCCTAATTGAAAATGAAATAAAACCATCTTAGTAGCTACTAAGGGACACAGTAAGTAACCCTACACAATATGGGTAAGTTCTCTCTTTGGTTTTACCTTTAGAAACTTATTACCTCAATCTTTTCTATTAGGCAAGTGGTTATACCACTGTTCAACTTCAGTATTGCTTGTCACTAGGTTCTTTGACCCCACCTATTGGTCCTCAGTCAAGGACCAAGGACTAGTCAAGGACCAAGGTCAAATATGACCTCAGGATGGCAAATGACACCCTGATGATTCCATGTGCAATAAGAAGATTTGTGGGCATCTAGAAAGTTTTGCTTGTTTTTTTTATTTTTATTTTGATCCCTCCTTAACATAATGAATGGTAGAGTTTTCAACACACTCAAGGTCTTGGTAAGAGTGAACTTAGTATATTGACAGTCCACGGAACTCATATCGCACCTCCACTCCACCTTTATAACCCACCTCTGCTAGGTTCTTCATTAAAGTTTGGTGCAGATCTGGTAAACTTGTACACAGTGATAACCCACAAAATGTGATAAATCACAAGAATCTCAAATGTAGGGTGCTGTTACAGCACCCTGATAGGGTACTCATTTCAGAGTCCTAAGCCAAGAAATAAATTTGTGTGTGTTCACTTCCCATCTCTACCAGATCTAATTAAGAATCAGTATGCCAGTATAGCCAGATGATGTAGTGGGCAGCAAGTATTCTCTCCACTTTCAAGATACAGTCGATTTTTCTACATATATATTTTTATATATGTATATATATATTTTCTACATTCTGCACATATATTTTGATCACTTAAAATTAGATCATTTAGACTACTATTAAAGCTTTGGGGTCCTTTGATTAGTGGAGGATTTTTTATTATTTTTTGTTGTTGACAAGAAAAGTATCTAGTAATGTTACTTTCCCTGTTTGAGAGCGTAAGTGTAAGAAGTTTCCCTATTAAATCAGATCCTGCTGTCCTTAGTTATGGAAGAAACCGCACTGACTTCTATGAAGTAATGAAATATCTACAGATATGGAACTATTCTTTCAAGAGATATTCATCACCTTTTAAAGCTATTTTCCTTACACCCAGTCCATACACAGTTTACCGCTATCTTAAGGACACACGACTTTTTTACTGAAAAAACCAAGTTTAACGCTAGCTGAATTTTAAGAAGGCTGATTCTAATCTCATTTAGAACACTCATATGGCTCAAAATATGCTCCTAGTAAGACTGAAATAAATTCAAAGTAGTCACTTAAAAAAGATGGAAGATAGTATTTAGTCTTCAGTAACTTTAATACTGGCTTGCCTATCTTTGTGCCTTCAGGGAACATGTTAAATACTTTAGCACTTGTGCTTGACAGCCTTTTTTTGTTCACACAGCCAATATAATCTAATCTAGGTTTTTATAAAGTGCCTTTTATATTGTTTCTTCATCATATCAAGGCAAACTGAAGTCGAGCCATATCTATCTTTATACTGTTCTGGAAATCTGCTTTCTCTATACGATTACATTTTAATATCATGATTATCCTGCTTGATAACAATGCAAAGTCTTCAATATATAGTGCTATTACCACTGCATTATGCATAATAATGATATAGATTATGCTTTATGCCATTCTCTTCTCTAGTATCTTATGTTTTCTTAAATAATTTTTATGTATATGCAACCTTATTTCTGTTTTAAATATTTCACAGCTGTAAACTTGTACAGTTGATAGAGGTTTGGATTGTTTAAGGATTGAAATTAAGGGACTGAAATAAACTACAGTAAAATCTTATAATAATAATAATAATAATAATTCAGAATATCACTTATGTCCCTCCATTGCAAAGGTACATATCAGAGGATGTTAGTAACATGTGGGACAAGATCCAATGATTATCGCTTAAATATTCTTGCACGAGCATTTAGGTTCCCAAACTGAAAAATATGTGAAAAACTTTTAAGACCTGAGATGTAAATTTATGGTTCCATAGATCATTAACTCATTTTCTTTATTATCTTTAAATGTGAGTAAAATAATATTTTCCCTCAAGCAACTCATAAGCAAGCCCCACTGAATTTTAACAGGCCTTAGGCAGGCACTGCAGTGTGCTTGAAAGCTGCAAATTTACTAAATCTGAAGGAGGAAATTGAAAATTTGTTTTTGTTTTTGTTCATGCAAAAATGTCTCTTTATTCTCAACATATTTTTGAAATCTATTTCTCATATTTATTCACTATATTAAAATGTTGGCTTAGTTACTGAATGTGCTAAGAGACACAAAATATAGTCACTAAAAAGCATATTGAATTCTAGGGAAAGTAAACTCAGTAGGCTAAGTTAGTCCCATTGCGCCCATCTGGTATTTACCAGAGCAAATCCACACTAGCATAAAACGATCAGGGGGAGATTTTTTAGGTTGCATTTCTTTACAAGCCAGATTTACAAAGTTGATTGTCTTTATGGGCTTTATGTCTCAGAACATGTGAAGATTTACAGTTTTATTTCAGGAATTAGGATTGTTAAGAACACACCAGGGAAAACATTCATGAATAACCATGCTAAAAGTAAAATATTGCTGGGATAAAACTGTTTACCTCTCAGTTATTGTATGCTCATATACACACACACACACACACACATATATATATATATATATATATATATATATATAAAATAGCAATGGAGTATATCACTGTGAAGTACAAATTTTTCCTAAAATTTAATTTTTAATGAGTATGCATGCGTAATTTTCCTTACAAAAAAAAATGTGATCTTATAAGCTCAGCTACATAAATCCAAAAATCTAAGTATAACTCAATAAATTTGTTAGAAAACCCTAAAGAAAAAAATGAGTTTCAACATCAGAAAGGAATTCTTCATAAACATAAACTATGGAGTCATTATCAGCTAGGCAACAATACATGAATATTGGACAAGATACTGACAACTTCATTGCTTTTAAAGGAACTACACTATTTTACACTAGAAAACAATCTGAAGTCATTTATGTAATGCTACAGCTTCATTTTTTTATAGAATTGCAATAAGAATTGAATAAATTTTAGCACATCCTGCTCCCCTTAGTTATAAAAGAAATCACATTTACTTCTGTGAAGTAATGCAGAATTTACAGATGTGGAACTATCCTTTTAAGGCTTGATCTCTGTTGGGGAGCATTGCACTGAGAAGCTGCTGCTTCAGCAAAGATCCCGTATTCAGCAGTAGAAATTCTAAGCAGCAATTTGGACAATAGATTTTCTTTCCATTACTTTGACATTTCTTTAAGGAGAGATTTATCTAAGAGTCATTTTTGGATATTGCCCAATTGCACGATTATTCAGGCTTCCTTATATACATCTGAAAAATAGTATCAATAACTTTGATATGCATCTCAGAATATTTTAAATATTTCAAAGTCCCCAAATTTTAATGGTGACTTGTGATCCTAATGATCACAAAGGATTTCTTAGATCTGATTGCAGAATCTGCTCATATAAAAAAATGAGAGCATTAACTTCCATTTTATTTCAATGAGCATTTAAAAGTATGGAATATAATAACCTTTGTGTACATTATTGTTTTAAATATAATGCTAGATATTTAAATTATTTTTACTGGATAATAACATGTTCCTGCCAACAAGAAGTGTTCCATAGTAAAAATGTTCCTTATTTGACAGAAGAGATTTCTGACAAGAAGTCTTATTTCAAAAGTCATCATCACGAAAGTGCTGTTTCTTATACCAGATTATTTCCAGTGCTTTACCAAACCAAACCTACAGGAAATCAAACATGGATCTCTTATAAGTAAATGAACAAAGTAAAAGAAATGAGTTGGAATAGATTAAATTGGGGTGTTTTTTTTTTTAGAGACCTGCTTGGGGAAAAAGAATTTAAATTACATTTTAAATGAGTGTAACTTCCTTGAGTTGTTTCCTAATGAGTTACAGAAACTACAGAGTTATAGATCACATTAGAGGACTACACAATTAGATAGCAGCCTCTAAATCTACTTTTAACAGACAAAACTGCAGCAATATTTTAGAGATTAAAATTAATGTGCTGCAGCTGAACCATAGAGAAGGGCACTTGTATACTTAACATAGTTTATGCAGACTTCTATATTCAGTCTCTCTTTTTCATAAGGTCTAATAATCAAATGTATTCACTAAATCAGGGTGACCTAAGCAGTAGGAATAAGTGTCATTTTGTGTACAAAATGCAACCAACAAATTTTAGGTGCAACAGCTTTTAGGATCAACAGCTTTGTGCCCTGTCAGTAACTGTTACTCCCCCTCATATCCAATTTCAGTATGAAGCAGTAGCAGCAAAAGTGGTGGGCTGGACAAAGCTGAGCCCAAAGCCCATACCTAATGGACAGCTGGAGGATGCCATTGCAATGCAGGCTTTAGGCGCCTGAAGCTACTAATACAAAATTTTAGGACACTACTTCCAGTTTTCCTTTGATATTTTACTTGGTAGCTAGTTTATTGGTTTATCACTAGAAAATGTCTCTATACAACTAAATATTCCTATATCTCATCTTTGAGTATGAGCCTTGGGTGAGAATTGATCACAGTATATTATCCACCATGCTGAAGAAAAATATTCTTTGAGGCATTGCTTTTTGCAGTCCTTTTTCTTGTTTAAAATAATCCAAATAAACAGGAATTACATTTAAGAACAATACAGATCTTTAATGTCATTACCACCTGCTTGCAAATCTGTAGTCTTGCATTAAATATATAGCTCAATGTTTGCATAAAGGAGTAATATTTTAATAATACAAAACATCTAATTCATGTAGATCCTTTCAGAATAAACCTCGAAACACTTTTATCTTATTATACATACAGTGGCGCTCAGAAAGGCAAGGTGACTTGGTCAGTGTCCTGCAACAGGCAAAAGGCAACGCCTGGAAGAGAGCCTGGATCCTGCATGATCGCTAGCCCAGTGCTGTCTTACACAGCACCCTGTCTTACGTAAAATGCAAAAGAAAGAAATCCAGAAACTTTTTCTCTAGAGAAATGAATTTTTAATAATATTGTTTTTCTTCTTCACTTCTCATTCTAACATGAAAGCCACTTCTCTCGATAACGGTTGTAGGTATCTACAGCCACATATTTGTTACATAACAAATTGCTTCCCTCAGGAGAAAGGCTGTACCCAGATTTCAATGATTGATTCCAAGTATAATCTTATTTTATGTTACATGCATAAACGAGTCTTGTAACGGATGCGATCCAGCAGCAAATAAACAATCCTTTTCTTCTGATATCTCAGATCAGCTTCACTATTCAATTCCTACAGAACAATTCTTTCTCAAGAATTGTCTGCACAGAAACCAAGGCAGAATATAAACCCTCGCTCACTCAGGTTCCTCTTCAAGCAGTCTCTGCACAGAACCAAGCCCATTTCTCTAAAACAAAACATTTACTTGTATATACAGAAGAAATGCATTAAAGATCTAGCCACTGGTCAGCCACTGGTCTCGCCGAATAGAATTGTTTAAAAAGTTGAAACTATGTATTTAATCTTTTTCACTAACGTAGTTTTACAATTTCATAGACATCTCTGGGCTAAGGACATCATTATTTTAAAGACCGAGGTCCAGATCATCAACTGTCTCCTAGCTGATATCAATTAAGAAAGCATACCTGAGGCTGAGTCCTGTTTATTGTAAATATATACCATTTAAGAAACTTTCTATAGAGAGCAATGAGTGTACAGTTGCCTTCAGAAATGCAGAGTTTGAGCCAAATCGTGTACAACTACATTAAAGCCTGAAGGAACGTCTGTCTGTTTGCTTACTTGAGGGAGCCAGGAGTGCCCCTGGGCTTCTTCACTTCTTCTGCACTCTGCATTAGATAAAGTAGGTCTTCTCTCCAATTGACTTTCCCATGCTCAGGTTGTTATTAAATGATACAAAATGATTAATAGATTAATCCAGATTTGTACAGAAATAATATTTGGGCACTGTCCTGTCTCCATTTTTTAGAGGGAGGTGAAAACAAGCCATGGAAAATATAAAGCGACTCAAATCAAAGAAAGAATCCTTGTTCTGTAATGCTAATAACTCATTTTGTATCTAAAATATACCTTCCTATGCAGGTGAGGTAAAAAAAAAATATTTTTTTTCTGTCGTATGATCTTCATCTCAGGTATATTTTTCCCCCAGTGTAGTATTTAACCAGATTTGATCAAAGTTTAAGGAACTTCACAGATAAATCTGTACTTTGGAATTCAGGTGTATAATTGTGACTGCAATAACTAGATACTGTTCATAGCACGGTAAATAGAGTTACTGACAAAGCAGAATTGTGGAGGTACAGACCACTGCTGAAAGTCAGTGTTCACTGTGCTGCTTACTAGCAATTTTATAGTGTTTTCTTAGCAATAAATTAGTAAAATCAAAGTTCTGTAATTTTACCTTGGCAGCTACATTATCTGTCAGGAATTTTTTTTTCATTAAATCTCCAGCTACTCTCATCTATGTTAACGTGGAACCCCAGGTTTTATGGCATAAAAAGTAGCATTCCTGTTCCCATTGCATCAGAGAAAAACTTCAGAAAGTGACCCCACAACAGCTAAATTAAAAAGTAAAAAAGATAAAACCCCACCTGGGTCCCATACGGATTTGTAAGTTAATTTAGTAGCTTTAGCAAGCTTTGGCTTTGACGATGCCAGATTTCTGCTTCCACAGTAACAGCTACTGTTTTGCTGATTTTTGCTTCCTTGTTTTTCTGGGAGGAGTTATGAGTTTGACCAAACTGAGATGTGTTACACGCAAAAGAACACTTCTGAAACTCAAAGAGCGACTCGAACAGACTTTAAATGAGATAATGTTGCTGACAGAGCGGAAACTGAAAAGGGTGAATGTTTGAAAAGATGAGCACGAGCCCGAGCTCCGAGGCGGTTCTCTCTGCGGAACTACGGAGGACTATCTCAGACAGAAAGGAAAACTTGCTTCAGAAAAGAGGATAAAAGCCCTAGAAGTAGAAGGAAATTGCTTACTCTTGGTAAATGGGGTGAATTCTGGGAGTTAAATGTTTTCTCCAAAATCAATTGTGTACTAAAACTTTGCTATATTTACAATGTGTCAGTAATATTTACTAAATAAAATAACTTCTATAGTTTGTAACTCTTTTGATTAAAATTTTCCTGAAAATATATGTAAACGCAAAGCCAAGGCACTAATTATATTTCAGATACAAATTGATTAGAGTCACCTCCACTGTTGCTGTTGCTCAGCAAATACTTCGGTAAGCATAAGCCCGCGCTGATACCTGGAAGAAGCGTTCCTGGCCAGCACTAACAACATGCTCCCATCCTCACTCCTCGCATCCCGCACACGAGTACCAACGATTTTGTGTTTACGCAGTGAAGCGGGCCGGAGAATTGATCAGGGTAAAAGCTGAAGGGAGGGAGAGAGGGAGGAATAATGTTGTGGCAGATCAGTTCCAGCATCCGATTCACTGCTCGGCCAAGTGGACCACCCGGCACGGCTGAGCCGTGAGCGCAAGGTGCCTACTGGGAGGGTTTAGGGTTAGGGTTAGGGTTAGGTGGTTTAATCTGCTGGTTCAATATATTCCTCTTAAATAAAACCTCTTCTCAAAGATGCTTTCTATTTGTATTTCTATTTGTGCTGCTCTACTACAGAAATATGCATGTTCTCCTCTTTGGACACCTCCACTACAAAGCTAATAAAGCTCCGACTATTATTCACAGGATATTTTCCGACAAAATTTTGCTGATATACCAATATTTACGTACCCAGCTCCTAATTTTGAAACATCTCTTGTACATCATTAGGAACAACTCAAAATATAAAAGATTATTTCTGTGTCTTCTAAACTGACCTTACTGGGTTCAAGTTCATCTTTGGTGGGTAGAATTAAAATGTATTCAGTGAACTCAGTTTTCTATCTGAAGCATTTGCCCTCCCTAAATGCTGGTTAATATAAAAGTCACCTTGTACACGAGCTGAATTGGATTTAAGTCTTTGTGCTAGTTCTATTAGAGAACATAATGAACAATGGAAACATTTTATATGCTAAGTCAAACAGCTTGATAACAGGACTTCTCTAAGAAGAAACAAAAATTTAATTGCTTAGTATGGTACACTCAAAGAAAAATCAAATCAAATTAAGCAATGATAGTCGGGGGGGCAAATCTTGAGTTATTTTATGCAGCAGGTTCATCCAAGGAAAGAAGAGAGATTTATGCACTGGTGACAAGTCTTAGGGGTTGTGAATACGCCTATTTTAAGAGGCAAACCTGCCCAAAGATGCAACAGAGCCTTGAAGAAGAACAGCCTGCGTCTCCCTGCACAGCTTGCTCTCTGGTGATGTGTAAAGGAAACCATAGCCCTGTCTAACAGTAGAGCACCATGTTTTAACTCTCTCATATTTCAAGTCTAAGACCTGACACTGTGTCATAGCGCTATGCAGGTCTGCAGATCACTAGTGTTTTTCATGTTTCTTTGCTGTTCTCTTCTAATATCTATTCAGGGACAGCTACAGCCTGGCACCTCAGAAAGCCACAAGATTGGCTATCCACTCATCTTAGAGACAGTCGTACCACCTGGAACACAGATTTTACTGCTTTGAAGCACAAATAGAGAATAAAATGCTGGGGTATAGGAGAGCTAATGTAGAACAGGAGAAATTTTAAAGTTAAGATATGGACAATTTCATGCTAGGAATTGGGGAAAAAAAAAAGAAAAGAAAAGAAAAAAAAAGAAATCCAGAACATCCAGAACATCTAAATCAAATCTCCAACCGATCTGAGGAAGTGTCTTTCATATTGTGGAAAATTAAAGTCCTGATGATTTCTCACTAATCATTTTTAATGAAACTGAAATAAATAATAATTATGAGATTGTGTCTGTTTCAGGCATATTTCAGCTCTTCCAGGGTTTATGAATGAATTTGCTATGAAACATGGGCATTGACCTTCTCATAGCAGGATGTCTGATCTGTCCATACAGGTGCAAGCTAGCGAGCCCCCCCATCACCCCATCATTTTGACCAGGGAAACAGGCCTAAATCTTACAGTACAGAACAGCACGTTTGCTTTATTGTCCTACTCCAGCTGCAGTGATCAAGTGCACAGCTGTCTAACTGGTATCCTCAGGTCACATGTTTGCATACTTTATATTTCATTTTCCCCCTTTGTTGGCTTCCTTTTCTCTACCCTTGTACCTTCCTTTCTCCACCCAAAATAAACAACCTGGCACTGATTGCTGTTTCCCCTTTGGTCCCAGTTTTGCTGCATCTGTAGCCAAATTTGGTATTTCTGATGCTGTCACCGAGGTAATCTCAGTCTTGTACGTATTATTGATATGCTTACCTAGGAGCTACAGGCAACCTGTTCCTCAAAGTTAAAAAAAAAAAAAAAGAAGAAGAAGAAGTTCTTATCCAGCTGGAGTTTCTCCTGTTCCAGTCTGTGTCCTTTGCCTCTCACCCTATTGCTGCACTTGTCCAAGAAGAGTCTGGCTCCATCCTCTCTTCCTCCATCCAGGGAGCTGGAAGCAACAGTACAGTCTCCCCTGGGAGAACAGTCTGAACAAATCCAGGTCTTTCAGCTTCTCCTCGCACGTCCTGTGCTCCACCACCCTGGCCAGCTTGGAGCCCTGCAAGAGGCAGTCATTCTTCACGGCAATTTCTCCAGCTTTTGTCAGCTTCTCACACTGTTTTCTGCCACGTCTGTAACTCTATCAGCCGAAGAGATAGTTGAAGAGAAAGTCAGGTTTATGGCCTTTCACCTGCTTTGTTCTACTTTCACAAAAATTAAACATTTCAAAATTTTATTTCAAACCTGGCTTCTCTTTTGATGTGTAAATAATCAAAATTTGTTGCCCCGGTAGATATGCAAAAGTATGTGAACATAACATTCCTTGAATTGACTGCCTAAAACCTTCCTGATAAAGAAAGGAAAGGAAAGGAAAGGAAAGGAAAGGAAAGGAAAGGAAAGGAAAGGAAAGGAAAGGAAAGGAAAGGAAAGGAAAGGAAAGGAAAGGAAAGGAAAGGAAAGGAAAGGAAAGGAAAGGAAAGGAAAGGAAAGGAAAGGAAAGGAAAGGAAAGGAAAGGAAAGGAAAGGAAAGGAAAGGAAAGGGAAAGGGAAAGGGAAAGCATCAGCAGCAGCTGGGGTCAGAATGGATAAATCAAGCACATGTTTAAGCCTCATTGTCCTCAAAGCCTTAGTTTAAATATTTGGCTAAATACAGATAAATTTGGTTTGATCTTATGTCAGTGAGATTTTCTTTTAGATGAGTTGCAACTAGAGAAAATAAGGCTTGACTTTTCTATTTAGAAACATATGAGTGTGTGGGAAAGCTAACTGTTAAAATAAAGCTTTTAAAAATAGCTTTATATTACACTTAAAGAGGGGAATGTCTGTGTATATAAGTAAGGAAGGTTAGTTATAAACCTATCTTTAAAAGTTGTGCAGACCACATTTAAATTTATAATGCTTCTTGGAATGAAAGTATAAATATTTATGAATTAAAGTTATTAATTTCTGTAGGATCTCAGATTTTGATTTAAATATTTCTGCGGTAAGACTCCTTCGATAATGAAATCTAAATGATTAAATAAATAATATTCATCCATAATAAATAACTAACATGATAGTCTGCAAATAGTCATTTCTTTTGCTTTTTATCTATTATCATTGTCTCTTCCACCAAGCTGCGAGTTTAAAAGAATAATTTGAAATAGGGCAAAATTGCTCATTTCACCACCCTGGACTTCCAGTGGCTCTGTAGACTGATGAACCAAGCCTTTAAATTACATGGAATATTAGAACAACTTTTTGCCTGAACAAATCAAGTTTAATCCCACATGGGGTTGGCCTTTAGACATTCACTAAAACCAAAGGAAATATCTTCAGACCTGATTAAGTCTGTTAACATGTTGCCTTCCACAAATGTTAACTGCTCGGGGACCTATAAGGAGAATTGCACTTAGACTGTTACTACACTGAAATTAATAGTAGAATAGTATTTTAAATGTCCTTTTCAGGAAGCATTTTTATCTGCATAATATGCTATGTGTTACAGAAGAAATCTTCAGAAAACTAATAGCAAGAATCAGCAACCTACAACTGATTATTTACTAACTGATTATTAATTAGTGGTTATTAGATGGTAGTTAATAATGTGTTAATCCCTGTCTATGGTAGATAATATCAATGTACAACTGAAAAGTGTACAAAAAATGCAATTTGTTTAGGAGCATTGCTGATTAACATAACTGTGATGCATAAATTACATATTCTTGAAAAAGTTTAAATATAAAGGAGCAATTTTGTAGAGTAGCCAAAGCTTTCAAAATTTCTGTTATAGAAGACTGAGAAAATAGTTTTAAATATGAAAGTGTACAGCCAAGATCTGACTTATTTTTAATTAAAAAAAATAAACAGCATACAAGTTTGTCTACATAGACTTATAAACACGTTTTGCCCAGAAGAAAGAGGAAAATGAACAGAAATAGATAAAGAAAAACACTGTAGCACTAGAAAACAAAAAGAAGTTGACAATTATTTTTCTGTTTTTCCTGTATTTTTTGATTGTTTGTTTGCCCATTTTCCTAATGTGGGAAAACCTTGTTTCCTATACGAATAATCTTCTAATAGGAATTTCCATCTTTGAAAACTTGAAATAGGAAAAAAGCCTTTCATTTTGCAGTCAGATCTCTGGAAAAATCTTGCCAGTGTGATATGGCTGACTATGAAAACGAGCGAGATTCCCATTTTCTTTAAAGAAAACACCCAAGATTGCTAAAGCTGTTGTATGTGAAAACAGTGTTTCAGAAGATGGCACTGTTCCCTCTTTTGAGTTGAAATGCTGGCACAGTGTCCTGGGACGTGATACAACTGCCTTTCTAATTAAGCTTATTTGGATTTATTCCCCAACCATTAATGCACATGACAAGGAAATGGAAAACTGTGTATGATGTTAATGGTTTGCTTATCACTTACTGCTATGAGTATAGTAGTACCCTATTAAAATTCAGATAGTCTTTTACCTGCCTCTCTCTGTTTATGGTATATAAAATCACCTCTGTTCACATTACAGAAATATAGAATGGTCAATGGAATTTCATCACGAACCTTCTTTTTTTCCGTTGTTTCTGTCTTGGCCAGGCATTTGTAACATGGTCTGTGATGTTCATTCTGCCCACAAATATTCACCAAATTCAGAAAAGAAGGGGTCTCTTGTCTCATATCTGTAAACTATTTTGCTTTTGCTTTCTCTAATAAATAACTGAATAGTTACAGCTTTTAATCTTTTTTAGAAAGGAAAATAATCCACTTACTAGCTGAAACACATTAACTGGAAGCTGTAAAATAACAGATGTCAGTGCAGACTGCATTTATTTTTCCAATATGCTTTTAAATGAATGAATCTGAATCTGTTAATACTTGAGTGCATCCCAGAAAGTTGGTTATATTTACATGACTTTATGGCTGCTATTAATGCTAAAACTGCAATCATATATGGGGAAGATAGCTGATGTTTGGCAGTTTCTCAAAAGAGTGTAGCTGGTAATAGCTTGTCAGATAGGATGACAATCATCTTATTTATTTTGTGATTTCATATATCAGATCTTTTTTTCACAGCTAAATACTGAATGCAGTATTTCTAGTCACAGCAGAGCTCAAGAGCGAGCTAAATCTCCCAACCATGCTATCAACAGTGTTATACGGACAAAGGAAAAATGGTATATTTTTCTTAGAGGAAAGACATTCTAGACCCTTAAAGCAGTCTTGCACTGCTGTTGAACACATGCACATTTTCCTCTTGATACAGATAAAGAAATACCCACTGCAGATCATACAGGCATCTTGAGAATATGATAAAATGAGATAAATTAATAAAACAACCTGCAGAGGTCAGGAAAAATAACACTGTAAAGAGTGACATCCTATTACTCTGTATCTATATCCTTGAATGCTGTGGAGTCAACATCTACTTACTATAATGTCAAAGACTTTTTTTTTTTCACTTCTATATTGTAACATCAATACAGTTTTGGGAGAGTGAGTTGGACTGCAGTTTTCCTCCTACATCATCCAAATTGTCAGCTTCATTCTGTCTACAGAAGCCTCATTAGTAATGGGATTGGAGGGAAAGAACAGCTTGATTTTCAGATTCCAGATGGAGTTTGTAAATTTGACAGGTGGGGAAGAGAAATGAGTGGGAAAGAAAAATCTTCTCACTTTTGAAATGACGAAATTCTGTCTAGAAAACGTTGAGAAAATGCATATTGGACAAATATGCAGGCTTGCATATGATAACTTGCCTGAGTATAACAACAACTAAGAGTTCTATCATTCAAAAATATTTCTAATTAACACCCAAATAATCCGCAGTTGGAAATATATCAGATGAGCCCTTGCCCATAAATGGTATGTTTTGCATAAAGTCTTGCACTATTAGGTTTCATTTGAACCTCACTATCCTGTAGCATCCAGGTATGAAATGTTTCTCTGCTATGGAAGTACCAATCTTACAGGTCCAGAGCATTAAAAAAGATATGATAGGTAAAATAAATAGCTATATGTCACTGCGTTGAACTCTCCAGGCATTTCAAGAGTCACAGCACAAGTTAGTAAGCAAACCCTACAAAGTGTTATACATGCGTGTAACTCATACTGAAGTTTATGAAGTTGATAGGCATGCAGTTGGCAGAAATTCTTGCAACTACTTTGGTTCACAACCAAACCTTGGCCTTCAAAAGAAGTGGTATACACACAAAAAGTTTTAGCTTGATTAAAAAGAAATGGAATGTGATTGTTTTGTAAACAATCATAAGTAAAGTAAATAAAACTCATGCAATAATATGCTTTCACAGAATTATTTCAAAATATTAAGAAAGATAATATACTTTATGCTGTCGACTCACTTTTATATTACATTTCTAAATTGGAATTTTAAAAAATCTAAGTTGTTTTCAAATTTTTATACTTTTTTATTGTTTAGTATGCTATTAGTCTTGAAAGAGATTTATTAGTTTTACGTTTTCTTTATTGTGGGCTTTCTTATTGTGGGTTTTACTCCTAAGTTTTCTTACAGGAACCAAACACTGTCATATTTGGAATATCAACACTGCAAGGACAAACTGAAATATGAGGACTGCTACATAGGGTCACACCAACGGTCTGTTTAGTCCTAGCGATGGCTGGTAGCAAATGCTTAAGGAAAGAGTACAAGAATCATGGCATTTACAGGGTGACCCTTCCCCTCCTTGCTTTGGCAGATCAGTTGAACTGAGGATTTAAAGGCGAAGTTGTGTGTTTACTATCTAGTAGTGGAGCTATCCTCCTAATATTGTCTTCCCCTATTTCCTTTAAGTACATGAAAAAGATTTATGTTTGTTTTATGTATAGTGTTTTGCCCTTAGGCCTTTATATGAGGGACTAAATCAAGATGACTGTACTTTTCCCCCAAAGAATGGTCCCAGAAGCTGTGGATCCATCAAACAGAGGCCAAAGCACCTAGCAACACTGATACGTAAAGAGCTACTCCTACAGTCTGAAATGAGCTCTTATTAGAGCTTCAAAATCCAGATATAAATTTCTTCTGACCACAGAAGGCCAGTGGGTCACAGAAGAGCAAGTGCTTTCAAGGAATAAGAGATTCACAGTTCTGCTGCTGGTGGAATGTGAATTTCTAAAGGCTGCATGCCTGCAGCCTGCATTCAGAGAGACCTCTGACTCCTTCGTAGTCACGGAGGAAAATAAAACCCCAAGATGCTCTCTGGGGAAAAATGCATGCCCTCTGAAAATAAAAGTCCTGCCTTTGCCAGAGGAACAAATACTATAACGGATGCTTTTAGAGACTAGAAGAATACTTGTGACTTGCTATGCTGTATGGTGCACCATAAATTTTTCAAATCTTTGTTGCAAGCTGTTGTTTTTGCTTTACTTGAATTTTGGAAGTCAAAAACATTTCAAGCTAGTGCTTCACACTTCACTGTCTTCAAAGTGTGCAGGAAGAAAAGGAGCATTGCTTACTGGGTGACTCAAGGGTTTGATCAGGTCTTCTGGTTGCTATTCCCATTTGGTATCTTTATGCCTTAACCTACCCTTTTCAAAAAACAACCACATTATTTATTTTCAGTGTATATCTCACAAAGGCTCTAGGCAGAGATTTATTAGACTGTGCTTCTGCATTCTTCAAATGTATACCATTGAAATGCAAAATGCTTACTGATTATATAAATTGCAGCCTATATAACCAGGGCAAAACATTTTTCTCATATTCAAGCCAGAATCAAATGCCACTGTATTTATGTCCAGAGCGTGCTTTAAACGTAGGTGATAAGAATTAGCTGACAGTATTTCATTAATTTTGGCTCCAACTAAAATGTATTTAAATATATATAAAATATTTTTGGGCAGCATCTTAAAGCATTTGGCTTCCAGTTAGTTGACAGGTATTGAGGAATAATAACAGTCCCTGAGCACATTGAGTGCAAGGAGCTGTGGTTCTCACTGCTGACGCAGAGAAAATTGCTGCGAAAAGCCCCTCCACCTTTGCAAATCTGAGCACTGTATTTGGAAGTGTGGTGGAGACACTGTTCAGCTTATGTCCTCAAAGAAAGCGTCCATGAAGAGCATGATTACACTTATTGGAGGTGCTGCCTTGGGAGGCAGCACCTCGGCTGTCAAACCTGGTGAGAGAAATTGCTTCAGATTTATTTGTGTGGCATATTAAGTATAAACTTTGTTATGTGTTTGGTATCTTAAATCAGTATCTATTTAGCTCTCTTTAAGCCTTAACTTTCATGTTCTAATCATTTTGCTAAGGACTTCATACTAATCTAGAGAAAATTTGTTTTAGTCAGTCAATGATAATTTTGCTGTCTTCTTCAATAACTATTTCTTATGCTACCATACTGTCAGAGGCTTAAATGTGCATAGCTGCCTGTTTCCCCCGTGCCTGATGATTATTAATTCATGTGCTGGCTTCAATCTCATCTTCGGTTTGAGCTTGAGTAAAGGTAGTATTGAAGTGACAATATCTGCTATCTGCAGAATTATCGCCAAGGCCTCCAGACCTTCTCAAGACCCTCTACTCTTGTTCCATTCAAGCCAAGCTACCCTTACCATGGGCCAAAAAACCCCCAAAACCCACGCAGGAGCAAGCCGAAAAACAGCCCTCTCCTTCCGGGGGCAAAACTCTCGGTTCAGGCGTTAAGCAACAGATTGACACACACAGATCTTTCCTACTCAGTCTTTGGATGATTCCAATATACATCTGCATGGGAATATTTGGCATATAAAAATTTCCCCATAGCGCCACCGCACCTTCTCTCTAGCTTTCACCAAAAATGGCATTGTACACAGCAGCAACCACCACGCTCTGGGCAGAGGACTGCAGATGCAAAACGTAATTCAACGACTCTGAAGTTTGGCAGAGATGTTGTGTATTGTGGTGTCAGAACATGATCCACAGAATTTGTTTTTGCTTCTCTGAATCTGCAGTGTGGATCTATCTGAAAGACAAGCATCTAAGCTTTCTCTGTAGGCACTGGAAATAAAAATACACCTCTGTAGTCCCCTATCATCATTCAAAAAGGTGCAAGAAATATGTTTTCAAAGCATATCTAAATTATTTTTTGTATTAAATACTATAGCATATAAAGTCATTTAAAGAAATCTAATTTAAAACAATCTGCATTTATTTCAAATCTGAGTATGAAATTCTACCCTTCTTTCTGTGATTTAAAAATCATGTAAAATACTCTATTGCTACATTTGCCTACCACTGAAAATCAGGAGCCTGAGTTCCCCTCCTATTCTTTGCTCAGTTGTGAAAGCTTACGTTCTGTATTGCTAAACATGGTGTGTTTTTAAAGTAATTTTATCTAATTGACAGGATTGTACATTTCTGATGCAATACAAAACTCATGTATAATCATCTTGCATGCACATTGACAAAAATCACATTTTTAGTCTTTGAGAAGGTATTTTTGAATGTAAGGTAATGTCAGCATAGCTACTTCAGCCATTTTGTACAAAAAATCTGACATCTAATTGCCAGAGAGGATTTTTTTGTCATATTTCCCTAGAAGATGTAACTTGAGTAACAGCTAATCTTACATTTCTCTCCAGGTATGCATAACATATGTGTACATGAAACCCCGTCTTATATGGACATAAACAACACATAGAGTTCAGTATCTTAGCTTGATCTTCAAAGTATTTTCTCATTCCAGTTAGCAATTTGGGTTCGAACTGGAATTAGTTATTCCCCATATGAAAAGCAAAACACCTACTGGCAATGTGGCATCTTAGTCTTCTGTAGCAGAAGAATCATTTGAAGCACAATTTTGACATATTTATTAAAAAACTAATCACATTCTACAATAATATCTATTATCTCTATCACAAAATGTCTCTAACCATCTCTAACATGAAATGTGAATGCTCGACTGTTACAAACAGGACTGCTTTGTTTATATTTTAAGTATTTTTTCCCTACAATGGTAATTACTGCATCACTACAATGGAGACATTTTCAGTGCTGTTCAACATAATGTGTTTCTGGTGCCTGTTTTCTTGTAAAAATAAGGATCTACCTTGAAATCTTCACAGATTTCCCTCTACTGATTCTCAAAATAGTCTATTTTGTGCACACTGCAAAGTGATAGTGTATTTTAAAGGAAACAGCTCTAACTTTCCTTTTGACTATATCCTGTCTGCAAAGTCTTACAAAGAAAAATGGCATAAAAAACTATTCAGTGACTGCTCTTAACTAAAAATATATTGACCATAGAAAGCCCAATAAACATGGCGTGGTTTCACTGTTGCCTTGCTATGGGTTTTCAGGATAAGCAGCTCCTCAGGAGAGTTGGACGAACTCTAACAAGCATTATTTGGGGTTAGGCCAGTAATTGTTTGGGTAAATTGCTATTTGAGTAAGAAACCTGACTGAGAGAGTCCTGCCTCCCTCGCATAGGCTTTTTTCTAACTTTTGTTATTTTACCTATTTTCCTATTAAAAACAAAGAATAGTTATGAGCTCTGATTTAGAATTCCCACCAGTTCTGCCACAGAGAAATGGTCTAGGTGAGAGCAACTCGGTATAGAAATCTAGCAGAAAAAGGGAAGCAATAGGTTCTTCCTAGTAATACAGTAACGGGTAAAAGTAGAACAATAATAATGTCTGACTTATCCCCCATATTAAATACTTATTTCCTATAAGGTTAAACACGTATTGCTTCCAGTGATCCAGTAGTTGGTCTGCCAATGGTTCCGTTCATCTCTACCTCGTGGAAAACACAGTGGAAACCAATATAGAGTTTAACACTCATGATATTTTTGCAAGAAACAAAAGAATATTTATAAAACACACCAGCAAGGGCCAAAGTAAACATATATGCCACATACCGCTATAGAAATTTTTGTGGAGCTTGCTCAAACCTAATTGGTTATAAATTGAAAGAGTTTCACAACTTAACGCTATATCCTATGTGAGATTACAGGATTTAAAGAGATTTGTACAACACAGGAATTCAGATTATGTTATGGGGAAATTATCCATTCTATTAGTTCGGTATCAAGTGTTAAAATATCAAATTTGCAAGTATTTCAAAACCTGAAGAATTGATTCTAGCTCTGAAAACATAATAGAGAAAATCTAACAGAAAAATACAAGCAGCTGTGGAACAAGCATCTTTAAAGATCAGTCTGACCTTATATATTGTTAGATAAAACTGTCCATAATGGTTACTCAGCAAGCTCTAGATCTCTGATCCACAGTTGGTATAGATTTGTTTATGTTGGAAAAAAATTACACATTAGCTCTAAATTATAATTTGCAGCATCTAAAAATAGCATAGTGAGAGAATACAACTACTAACCACAGTGATTTTACATATGAAACTCTGTCTGCTGTGCTATTGACAGATAAAGGAGCAAAATTTTATTGTTACGAATTTAAAAGGATTTGCCAAGAAGGAAAAAAAAAAAAAAAAAAGGAATTCCGTTTGTTTGAATACAGGATACCAATAGCCTAATAATGTTATGCAAAAAAGTATCCCAATTGTTTAAAAGATGCTTAAAAAAAGATTAATTTAGGTCCCTGCTTACCACTCTAAGCTCGCATGTCAACACCTTGAGCTGGAACTTTCACCCTCCGGAGAGCTTCATAGAAAGCTCAGACTCAAGCAACTCGTTTATTTACTCAGTGCGGTTAAAAATAGGATTTTTAAAAATATCGTGAAAAGATAAATTGAAAATATATGACCATCCCTAGTCCCGTTCAGACCCGTCCTAGCGAGCGACCTGAGGACATACAGAGCCCCCTCAAATGCACATGGAAGCACGGCCTTCGGTACAAACAGACCCTTTCTTCCCTAAAAACATTTCCTTGGTTTAATTTAGCTTTTGTTGCCTGGAACACTCATCCTGGCCATAATTCCCCAACTCAGAGCTCTTATTATTATCACCAAAGCACAAAATCACAGTTCATTGAGTATTTCCAAAACAAATGTAGTCTGAAAAAAAACACTCCAGAAGTCCATGAAGTTTTCATTTTAATTCACCAGAACTGCCTTAACCTCTTAAAGGACACGATGTGGTTATCTGTGTACCAACGTGTAGTATTGCAGTGTACTCCTCATAACCTGGCTTTACTGCCACAAACACTTGTATCTGCATTGTTGCACAGTAGAATATTAAAGGTATCCAAAAAAAAAAAGATTACAGTTAAAAATAAAACACATCTTTCAGATTTGGCCCATAGGCAATAAGTAGTAGGAGAGTATTTTTAGAAATCCTTTGTACATATAGAAAACTTCAGTCGAACAAAAAAATGTTTTTCCAACCTCAGAAATATTTTTCACTGATATATGAAGAAAACATTTGCTTTATTAAAAAGAAGATGAATACACATTTTGGGAAGAAAGCAAGGTGATGCAACACTGAAGTTAGCTAGCTACAAAAGCAGTGTGAAGTCAAGTGCGCAGGTCAGAGCAAAGGCAGCTTACCCGGCAAATATTTATTGTTAACATTAATGATGAAATGGGGAAAAAGCGAGTTTGCTGCAGTGATATTATTACTCACACAATACCAGCTTTTAAAGCTATCATTTGGATATTAAGGAGAGCATAATATTCTTCTGGATTTTTTCTTCGCTAACCTTTTATTTCAGGGATTTTAGGCCTGACTAATTCCTTCTACCTCCTCTTGGTAGAAATCAAACCTTAAAAGACAAAATTTGCATACCAGGGATACTTTTTTTCTTTATTTTTCTAATGCAAAATCAGAATAGTTCTACTTTAGACACAAAAGCTAGAATAGTAGCTATGCATATATATATGCACAGAAAAAAAAAGCAATAGATGTCCAGTTTGATTGTTTCTTTCAGAACTGGCATCTAATCAATAGTGTGATGTCAGACTTAAAATCATTCCCCAAAATAACATGGCTTACTGCACCATCAGATTTCTTTAAATGCTACAAATGCTAGTTCAATAGCTGTACCCAATATGCAGAGATATAATAAATTTAGGCGGAAAATAAAAAAGTTAGCGCATTTACAAGCTGTAGCTGAAGAATTTGAGCACGTGGGCAAGGGTGCTTTAAAAATTATTAAACTCAAGAACTTAAAAAAGAATGAATCCTCCATATTAAAACACCGATTTCACCACGTGCTGACATACAGCCAGCGGTGCTCACTTCCCGAGGCTATTTAAGTGCCTGAAGCTCGCTCCTATGCTGACAAGGGTGGCTTGGCTGGGCTCCTCGAGCCCCTGGGTACGAATCACAAGCACAAAATTAGCTATTAGGCAGTTAATTCGTTGTCCGAAAACGCAAAGCTGTTTCCCCTCATTTCACCTCTCACCTCGAGGGCCAAAACTGCCGGGCGCGGGCACCGAGCCCCTGAGGACTGCGAATACTCCAGCGAGCGATGGTGTTAAGCTGCATCTCCACCTACGTACACATACAGGCGCACGGGCAGAATAGAGCTACGGATATCGATGTATAGAAAACAGGTATGTTCATCAGGTAACTTACACATTTATTTCTCAAGACCTGTGCTTCGGTTCTTTCTGCTTGTGAAGACGAGGTTTAATTTATTGCCATTGACATGGGCAATGTATCTTGCAGCTTTCAGGCTGCGACTGGGATTTTATCGAATAATCCTTATTATCCTGTAAAAGCATACTCTCCCTCACAACCTGTGGCTAATCAGTCTTAGAAAACTGGAAGTCAGTGGAGCAGCGTGGGCGGAGCTGCATGTGCACGCGCGCGTGCGTGTGCGTGCCCGTGCGTGCACGCGCGAGCGTGCCTGCAAACAGTTACGGGCCCACACAGTTGCACACGCAAGTGAAGCATTCAGATGCCTTTCGCAGTCGACTGAAAGGTTAATTCGATCACTTAATTTTTTCATTTGTATATGCAAAAATAGAAGTCAGACTGAGGAGCTTCCCAAAACTTTGTAGCTCCAGAAACATGGGTGAAGCCAACAATATAATACTGATATATACTGCATTTTTCAAAAATCTGTTTTCAGCGCTTCCTCCAGGTACTCATTATATCTTCCATCACCTGTCCATACAGTCACTAAGCCTCCTCTCCCTCCTCGTTATTGTCAAGCTGTTTCAGCTATGATCTTTGATTCAGAGAAGTTGTTTCCTGCTTCCTATGATTCATTTTTTAAACATAAATTAATATCATATTTTACATTTTAAACAAAATTAGGGACTATGATCACTGTAATAATAAAATAATAAAAATAAATGAAAAGTTTTCTGAGGGAACAAAAAATTCTAAAACCAATAAGAATGCTTTTTTTCATTCCCAGCTGAAAGCTGACTTGAACAAGAAAGGTATTTCTGAGAAAGAAATATATTTATTTCAGCTAATCTGGGAAATAATTTAGGAAAGAATACTATAGAGATAATAAAACATTACATGAATATTTAATACATCCCTTACAGTAAATTAACATAGTGCTGTCTGAGTTTTATCCACTTTATCATTAAGGATTTTTCAAATAATTCAACAGATTGCTCTAAACTTTCTAAGTACTTTTGGCTTCAAAGCAGAAAAAACACACTTGTAAAAAAAAAATAAATTTATTCTTATGAAGGCACATTTCTAACCTTCCCAAATTCCCTAAATTTCATACTCAGCCCAGCGACGTCTCCACAGGGCTGGGACACAGCCTTCCAGCGCCGATGAGCAGAAAGGCACGCCACGCAAGCGATACATGGTTGTGTGGCGCGGTCCCAGGACCGTATTACAAGTCACACCGGAATGTCCGCGGTCAGGTCAGGCACACCGGGCAGGCAGCACCACAGCCACACGCTTACGCTCCCCTCTTAATCATAATCATTACACAGGGATCTTATCTGCTGCTTAAGAGAAACGGGTTAATTAGTGGCTAGGCCAGCCAGACCTAATGACCTTCCAACTCCTATAAGCACGCGTTAATGAAAACCCTTTGAAGCTCCTATTGCTGCCTAAATCACATTGGGTCATTTTTTCAAAGTAAATCTTCTTGAAAAATTTAGGAAACTGTCACAAACTCTTCCCAGACCTCTGAGGCTCCCTTGTGCTCCCTACTGTCCCGTGGCATGCCTGAGACCCGCGGGCAGACCCATGACCACCTTCCTTCACCCCATTCTTGTAAAGCTAAAACTGGTCCATGGACATGTGACAACAAGCTCTGGCGCCCTCATGTCAGGCAGCTGGACAGTTCTTAATGTATCCCAGTAATTTTGCTTTAGATTTTACACACACATACAAGTGTATGTGTGTATGTTATTTTAAATAGATTTGAGTTGAGGGTTGTTTCTTCTGGACAGTCCTCCTACGTAAATGTTTTAATTTTCACCTTCAGATAAGGCTTAAAAGAAACCTGAGTTTTCAGTTAGGGCTATTAATTTGAATATAAACAGGAAATGAGGAAACATCAGAAGAAATCAGTGAAGAAACAAAGTGAACAGAAAAATGATGAACTATTATTCCAATTTTTGTGTTTTTTTCTTCTATTTTTCCTATCTTTTAAAGACAGACAAAACAATCTTGTAGAACAAGGGCATTCTCTGCATACTAGACTCTTCTTGATATTCTGACGTGCTGAAAATTCCCCCTCTTGTTTTATTGGGCTGTCAGATGAGATTCCCTTGCCGAAACGTTTGCTTTGTCTTACATTTCCTGTAGACCCTGTCATAGAGTATCACTAGTGACTAGGTGGTTTTCTACAAACCACTACTTACTCAATTTGACCTGCTTCTCAGCCTCAATTCTTTCTGATGTTCTTTCAACCTCGCAGAAAGAGTACTTTGAAGAAGCCATTTGGGGGTTTATTTATTATGAGGGAACGGAAGAGAGCCCATAGAGGTGGAGAGCAGGAATGGCTCCTTTGCTGCCTGCGGTACCTTCTGCTGTTGGAAGGAGAGCAGAATTCCTTGAATATTCCCTTCCTGGGTAACAAAAGGGTAGGGATAATTTGTTAAATGAGCTTATTCTCATGCAAAAGCTTCTATCTACTTATCAGTTCTGCTATGCGTAAATGCATACTGCTTTTCTTGCACACATTATTACTTTTTATTAGCTCTGTGGACCAGATTGCATCAAATTTCTTTTTGTTAAGCAGCACTTGCTCATACTGCATACATGCAGAAGAAAATATCACTCAGCAAGGGTGATATAAAAAATACCTCTGTTGCAAAACTTACACCTATTAAAAAATAGAGACATAATACTGTCAATTTACTTTCTTGTACACATTGTTTCATCATTGGAAAGAGCAACATTAATTATCTCACTCTGAAGCCAAAAAGAATTCTGTATTACAGCGATGAGACTGGCCCTTCAAAGGACGCATCAGGGATATACGGCAGCTTTGTGGTACACATTCATTAAAGATGACTAGTTTCTTCTTTTACTTACTTCCTACTAGGGTCCACACCTCCTGCTGTCAGCTCCCAACAGACCCCACCTACTGTCACCTCTTCTAGGTTGGCTGCTTTCCCACTAGGCAGCAGGAACACCCACTGCTCTCAAGCCTCCTCTGCCATCCACCAAGTCCCCTGACTCATCCAATTACTTTTAATCACAGACTTGGATTTGCCACTTTTTTTTTTTTCCTCTCTGTTTGAGGACTATCTAGCATGGTATGCAGGTGACAGCAGAGTCTAGTTTGGGCTCAAATAGCACTGCAGCCTGAAAAGTCCAAAGTCCAAGACACAGCTCCCCTCTATAAATGGTTAATCAGTACATTGTATCATGCACTTTTTTATGAGTTATTATCTCTCTCTTGCACATGTCATGCACTGAAAGCACTTAACGACCTTAGCTATGCACTTGGCATTAGCAGCCTCATACATTCAGTCTACACTATTTATCTTTAAATGTTATGTTTGAACTCTCTGCACAACTTTCCTTGGAATACCTCAGGTGTCTAGCATAGTCCTTCATTAGTCTTTTGATGAACTAAAGACATCCTGCTCATTGCTCCTTTATCAAGCTGTTTATCAGTGACACCCCTAGGGACTCTAGCAGTTCAGTTGCATAGTTATAATAAATAGTTAGATTTCCTGCTTTCCAGGCCAACATAAGATTTCCTCAGCGTAAATGTGTCCATTTGAGGCAGTATTTCTGGGAAGCAGCTTATCATCTGAAATTTAAGAATCATGTTTATCACGTGCACAAGCTCTTTCCACAATCTCATCTGCTTCCGGAGCGAGGACCAGGTTTTGCTTTTGGATATTCATAAGGGACTTAGACCCAGATATCCCTCAATGTCTCAGTGCTTCAGTTCCAGTGAAATCAGTGGAAACCGATCCTGGAAATTGATCCTTTCCGAACCTGGGCCTCCCTCCTGGTCCCCCAGGATGACAGAACGCAGCAGCAACACTCATAGCTCTGCAAAATGTGCTTGGGTAGAATCAGTTTAATGGTTTGAGACAATGTCACCTACCAGTTTTCTGCTCCTCCTCTCAGCGAGAGATTGCAGTGAAGGACTTAGGAGGTTATCTTAGTTTGCACCAATATCCTGAACTGTGAATTGGGGTAGGAGAGAGACAAATGTATGTTCTGTTCTACTGCAAAGACAGCGAGCTCTGGGAGAGAGCCTGGGTACGCTGCTGCAGCCATTAATCTCTCAGATTTATTCATCTAAATCCACCAGATACCACTGGCACACAAATAATTTTACAAGGTGGTTTGAGAGATCTTTTTTGATATTTTGGAGCTACTTACATGTAAAAACCTTCTTGCCGAGATCTGTTTGGCATGAAGGCTGAAGTACGTGGAACAGTTTTGGTGTGCTAAATCTGTCTGTCTGATAAACGTAGTCAACTGAAGGATGAGGACAAGGGCCGAGCACAAGCTTGCCACTCTGCCTGACAAGGCCCAAGGACTTTCAAAGAGACATTTTACAACAACACTACAGGTCATTGTAAATTACGGGCTATATATTTAAACTCAAACCAAAGAAGTTCGTCATTATAATTTAGCATTTCTAGTAGCAATAATTAACTTACAAAAATTAAATCCTATCAGATCCAAAGATAATGGAAAGAATGAGACACATTTGAAAGGCCCGTGCAGCATGTAGCAGCAAAAATAAAAGCTGAACTTCAGTTCCAGTTCCACGCTGGGATATATCAGCTACAGAGGAAAAAAAGGGGAAAAAAAGAGATTAAAAGAAGAAAAAAAAAAGGAGAGAAGGCAGAAGTGCTGAAAACTGTCAGTTTTCATATTCTTCCCCCCTCCCCCTTCTTCTTGGTTTCTGAAATCAGACAATATAAATGACCTTCTCAGTTTTAAGTATTGGCCTTCTGCACAGAAGCTAGAAAATGTTATCCAAACACATTTTAGAAGTATGTAGATGGTAGATACAAATGGGTCACATATCAGGATAGTCCCAAGTTTATCCTTCTTAAAGAAGATAATTATGAAACCCTTGAAGAACATAATAACACTTAGTTTCTGATTGCTCTTATTACTACGTTAAAAAGTGACCTTGCTTGCAACTTTGCCTTCAAGAATCCACGACCTGTGTTCCTGACTCCTTTCATGGTGACGCATCACGCCAAAACATCCAGCCACGGATGCTGGAGACAGTTAACTTTACTGGCAGTCAGATTTACACAAAGAAAGGACCTATCTTTTGGAAATTTCTTTTTAAAATATAGCAAAAACTGAAGGCCACTAGTGGCTGAACTTCTTTATCCGTAGGATAGGAAAGCAGCAAGGCATTTGCTGAAGGCTCTGTTGCCTACAACAAAAGTAGATTGGCCTGTTTCCAGGACACCCATGCAGAACCTATTGAAATCACTGTGAGTCATTCCCTGGATTTCAAAGTGTTTTTAAGAGAGGCCTAACGGAACAACCACGTAAAATAGTGTAATATACTGAAAAACTGAGCCCATAGTAAACAGTTTTTAATGTACAGCACCAATAACCATTAGACTAAATGATGGGATCAAAATACACACATACACACATGGAGAAAACAGTCACCTCAAAATTTTTATAAATACTAACTACATTTCATGTTGGCACTGATACAAAAATTCAGCGTTCTAAATTAAACATTGTAAAATGTGGCACAAAAATATTTCTGACGTGTCAGGAATGTTTATTTTCATACTAACCAGTTGATTGTTTCCAAGCCCGATGCTCTCAGCAGCGCCATAGCGAACGTGCGCTGCAGTTCTGGTAAGACGGCACAAGAAGGTGGGCAAACCTCACTAATATTCAAAGGAGTTAGGAAAGCACAGTAGCAAAATTTGTTTGCGAGCTTATTCTCTGCAGGCAGCCGGACAGGGAGGTCAGCCTTCTGGTACGATGTACCCTAGAGCTGAGGCTTGAGCAGAACGCAGCCTTCCCGCGGAGCACGTCCTGCCCTTCGGGAAGGCCGGCGGGAGCCCACGCAGTTTTCCCCCGCGTCCCGACCCGCGCTCTCCAGCGAGAGCTCTCGCACCGCTCTGTCTTTGGGCCGCTGGGAAAAAAAAAGCGAGCGCGGACACTGCGCGCAGCTGTCCCAGCGCTCCGCGCCGAGCCCGCCCCCCGGAGACCCGCGGGCATCCCCGCCGCAGGGCCCTTTGCACCTTCACCCCACTCCCGGCGGCGGAGGGAGGTGTTTTCCTCCCCCCGCTAAAGCCCGACAGCAGCTGCGGGCGGCAGCAGCGCCGCCGCGCTCCGCGGAGCCCCCCGCGCGCCGCCCGCGCCCGCGCCGCCGCGCTCCGCGGAGCTCCCCGCGCACCGCCCGCGCCCGCGCCGCCGCGCGCCGCGGAGCCCCCCGCGCGCCGCCCGCGCCCGCGCCGCCGCGCTCCGCGGAGCTCCCCGCGCACCGCCCGCGCCCGCGCCGCCGCGCTCCGCGGAGCCCCCCGCGCGCCGCCCGCGCGCCGCGGAGCCCCCCGCGCGCCGCCCGCGCCCGCGCCGCCGCGCGCCGCGGAGCCCCCCGCGCGCCGCCCGCGCCCGCGCCGCCGCGCTCCGCGGAGCCCCCCGCGCACCGCCCGCGCCGCCGCGCTCCGCGGAGCCCCCCGCGCGCCGCCCGCGCCCGCGCCGCCGCGCTCCCCGCGGCCCCGGGGTGGGGGCCGGGCCGGGCCGGGCCGGGCCCGGGAGGGGGGCGGAGGGGGGGGGGGGGCGGCCCGCGGCAGCGCGGATTGGCGCAGCCGCGCACGTGGGGCCGCGGCCGCCCTCACGCCTCGGCGCCGGCTGCGCGGCCGCCGCCGCGGGGCTCTGTGCGGGCACTCCGCGCACCCCTCGGCGCGCCGCCCGCCCCGGCGGAGCCGAGCCGAGCCGAGGCGAGGAGCCGAGCCGAGCCGAGGCGGCAGGAAGGTAGGCAGGCAGGCAGGCAGGCATGCGGGGGGCGGCAGCGCCCGCGGGGCCGGGGGAGGGAGCGCAGCCGCCCGCGGGGCCGGAGCCCCCGCGGGGAAGCGGCGCCGAGAGCTGGCGAGCAGCCGCCGGGGCGCTGCGCGGGCGCGGGCGGCCGCGGCGCCGTCGGGGCTCTGCGGCCAGGTGCCGGTAGCGAGCGGCGGCCCCGGGGCTCCGCCGCCCCCCCCAGGCTCCGCCGCCCCCCGCGACGGTGCTTCGCCCGCACGGGGCGGGGGCGAAGAGCGGCGCGAAAGCGGCCGGGAAGCGGTGCGCTGCCTGCAGCCGCCTTCCAGCGCGGTGCTGCGCAGTAGCCCGCGCAGTCCGGTGAAACGGCCACGTCTGCCTCCCCCGTCGTCTGCTAGTCTAATGGAAAAGTAAAACTTAAAGTATCCGCTTGCTCCGTTTTGTCCCGGAGCACCGATACTGCCGAAGTCTGAAGTGGTTCAAGTGAATATTCACCCCTACCCAAAAAACAGATGCTATTCTTTTTCTCCTTCCTCTTTTTGTCCTCTATTAAACAAAGGAGTTTACATTTTATGGATTACATCACTTTGCAAAATCCTCTTTCATCTCTGTCTCTCTGTAAATACAAGCTATCTTTTTGGATATCTTCCGCCCAGTGTTTTTTTTTTTTTGTTTTGTTTTTGTTTTTTTTTTTTCTTTTTTAAGTCGGAAGTAGTGCTGTTGCTTTGCATTGCTCGAAGGTCCCAACACGCTCGTGGCGTTCCTCCTCAGAGTTTTAAGAGTTGTTGCTCGTGTGAGGGGAATAATCTGACATCTTTCCGGGTTTAGCATCGGTGACGAGGACAGGACCGGATCCTTTCCCCTTCTGAAGCCCTGGAGGGTGGCGACGCGGTACCTTGGTTTTTCTCTGGTTGTGACCCCTAAGCATAGGTTTCTGTATCTAGAAATCTGTAGTTACTAAGCGCCCCCGGGACTCTTGGGGTTTTCTCTAAGTGTAGTTTAGCTATTTTAATGAGTCTTTAAAGACTCCTGAGAAATAGTGGTTTTTGAAGGAATGAACACAAAAGAAATACTTGCGATAGCTTATTGATGAAAATGATCATGATAGTAAGTAGATTTTATCCCCCCCCCCACACACACACACACCGTGAAAGGTAATTTTACAACTTTTTGCCCTTGGGAGGAATGATTTCCCTCTTTCATGCCCCCCCCCCCAAGGTTAATGGGAGTCTGCTTGCAAAGTTATTTGAAAAACAGACCTTCTTCTGCAAAATGCTTTGGGGCCTTTATATTTTGGGGAATGCAGTAATGGTATGGTCATACAACACTCTTTTCCCTTGTGCATATTTTCAATTTTCATTAACAGTATGTTTTAACAGTTGGATGTCACCTTTAAAGATGTACTGACTTAAATCGGGGGAGAAAAGTGTTATGACATTTTTAGAGTGCTGCAAAAGCATCGTTTTGGGACTGAGCTCAAACACTGTTTTGCAATAGCTTCCACTGGTGAAGGAATTTCCTGGTGGAAAATTAAAATTCTGCCAGGAACTGTAACGTGGCAAACGAGGGCAGTTTTACCGCTGTATAAGAGTGTTTGCCGTGGAGATTGAACTTTCTTTAATCTGCGCAGATTCATTTCACATCTTCATTTGATTCCTTCTCACATTTCTGAGTGTCTCCTCTAGATATGGTCTTTCTGTTTGCAGTGTTTGTACTGGAGCTGAACATCTGGATGCAGGGAAGCATAATAATAATAGTACAATAATATGTGTTATAGAAGGCCCAAAGATAAATATTCTACAGCTTTTCTTCTAGGGGTAGTTTCAGATCACCTCGTTTTTGTGCATGTGTGACTTTAAGAAGTGTGATGTGAAAATAACAAACTATCAAATTCTCAATATGAAGAATTTTTCCCTCTCATAGTTGTTTTTTTTTTCATTACAATACTTCAGACTGGTTATGTATTAAAAGGCTTATTTTTAAGTAAGATGAATTCCCCAATAGATATTTCTGATATTTGCACTATTGTTAGTGGATTTGAGCTTGAGTTTCACAGAATTGGGGGGGGGGGGAAGCTTTTATCTACAGTTTGAAACTTTCAAAACTATATGGGACATAGGTGCTCTGTATTGTATTATGAACAAAATCCTGTAAAATGGTGATTCTGGAGAAGTGTAGCTGTTTGTCTGTTTTTTAGGGAAAGGTACACTGTCCAAGTAACAGCAGATCTGTTTGTTCTTTTTTTTTTTTTTTGTAACTTAATGTACCTTTCCAGTGTACAGCTTGTAACATAACGTTTGCCAAGGTTGTACAGGCATGTTTTAATGCTAGTTATGAAAGCCTGTGTTTGAATAATGTGGTAATCAGACATATTGATTGATCCTGTTTTTTAACCAAACAGGAATTCCGCAGCTAATCTCTTTATATAAAGACAAATCAAGTCCTCTAAGAGAACATTTAATTTTCTTGGTTCTTGATTTACAGTCTCTTGTAGTGTTGGGGATTTAAAAGTAAAAATACAATTAATTTGTATTGTGGACAGACACTCCCGTGACTTCATAAATACATGTTTTCTGTATCACTGCAGCATTCAGTACTATGCTAACTATATAGGACGTTTAAATGTAGGCATTTGGATCGACTATTTGCTGCTGCTGTCCTGACTCAGGATACACAGACCGGGATACATCTAACATCATGTTTGTGCTAAAAAATATCACCTGATGCTTGCTTGTGTTTTATAAAACTTACTGGTTTTACAATCCTTTAATAGGGAATAACTAAGCAGCTAGTTTGAAAATGCATGCTGGTATCCCAGACAAATTTCTTAAACTCTAAGAAAGGAGAGAAAAATGGTAGCAACCATTTAAAACAAGCAGTATGTTAACAAGAGACGGAAAAGGCAATAAAAAACCTTTCTGCCCAAACGGTGTCATAAAGCATTTAGACAGCAGTGTAAAGAGGGTAACTCTGGACTGGGGAGGGAGGAAGGGGAGAGGTGAATGTATTGCCTCCTATTTTTGCACTCCCCCCAACCCTCTTCTGAGCTTGCTGCTGGCACAGAGGTGAGTGATGGTTTCAGAGGAAGCAGGTGTATTTGTAAGGCCATGTGTAGCAGAAATAGAATTATGAATGGCCCTCATATGGGGTAATAAGGGAGGAAAAGGGACAGAAATAGAATTATGAATGGCCCTCATATGGGGTAATAAGGGAGGAAAAGGGACTGTTTTACGAAACCCTTGTATTCAAACTGCTTCCTCCCCCATTCCTCCCCAAAGGTCTTTTTCTGGCAGTCTGCTTTCCTTTGATACCCATTTTCTAGAGTCCCAGTTAAATTTTGGCATGATTATTTTTATTGTGACACACTATACCTCGTGGTTGAATATTAAGGTAAATTTCAGGTACTTTTTTTTTTCCTCTACTTTGTAAGAAGATCTTGATCTTAGGTAAATGTGCTCTAGCTCAATTCTTCCACTTAGAGACGCGTAGGATGCCATGGGGCGGCTTTGTGACAAGTGCAAAGGATCCTAATTTCTTTGTATTAGGATTGTGTGATTGTAGGTTAGCTCACAAGTAACGTGTGTTCCTCCTTTCTGCTCCCTGGTTTTTCTTTGGCAGATAGTGCTGGAAAAGGATTCTTGGCCTGCTGCAGATCTTGGAGCAGTTTGGGCTGTAATGTTCCTGGAGGGACTGTATTCTTTGGAAGACTTCATTTACACTGAATTTGATACTCAGAAGTATCTCGACTTACATATGTTTGTTTTAACCTTATAAGCTGCTGAATTTAGTTTTATGGGTGGATTTTAGGTAATGGTAATGAAGCTATAGGAGCCCCCAGGGAAAAAATCTAGACAGTTCTGATTGTAACATTTTGATTCCTGTAATAAAGCAGGAGTTATGAGGATTTAAGATTGTTCCGCTGTGCAGAATTCATACCAGTGGTTATGAACACGAGTTATGAAAAGTTTTAGTGTTGTGAGCTGATGGATATGGATCAAAGTCTGGCACTTAAAACTAACCCAAATGCTTTTTTCTTTCTTGCCTTTTAAACTGGGTTCTGTGCTCACTGTGGACATGAAAGCAGTGCCGGTTGGTCTCTCTTTCTTTTTTTTTCTGTGCCTTCTTGACTGAACATTTTGTGTGATAGACTTCAGACCTTCCCTTCCTTATCTCTTCTTGGAGATTGCAGGTGGCTTTACATCTGTGGAATTCCCGAGGACCATGGTACTCAAGTGGTATAAGTACAGCCAGATTTGTTGACAATACAGAAATAATCAAATTAAATACATTTCCGTGAAGCACTTCAGGTGCAGAAACTCTGCAAAACAAGGTTCTAGATAGATTGTTTGTCTTGTCTGCACCTAAGCCAGTTCAGTTAAACTTGTCTTGGGAAAAAATTCATAAGCTTGTTTTGACTCTGACTTCAATGTGAGCAGTTAACCTTCTCCTACTCCTGTTAAACTTGAATTAAAATTAACCTGGTTAAAAGAAGAATAAAACTGTTCTGCTGTGGAAACAATTCAGTTTGCCTAGAGCACCACCATAAGTTAAAATTAGAAATGAAATTGCTATTAGAAATGTAAAAACAACTTATGAGATTTATTGCTTGCCTGTAATTTGTGAAAAGGATCTTGTTACTACTTCTCATTTCTTCTTGGTAACTGTGCTGGCCAACAGGTGTGTTCATTATGCACTTTGGTTTCGGGTCTCGCTTTCACAGACCGTTCTTTGATACACGTGCAGCCTGGTTTGCAAAGCACTGTCCTGTATCTTCCAACCGCTTGCCCCCAAAACCAACACAGTAATTCCCCGAGTTTGCTTACAGACTGTTTCAAGGTTGTTAAGCTGCAAAATGGAGGCGTTACAATTCCATTTCCACTTTTTTCGCTTGCAGGTGTATTTTTGAGGAGGGGAAGAACAAACAGCATACGCGATCCGCACGTGGTAACTCCCTCTCGGTAAGTACGAGGAGTTCCAGGATACTCGCAGGCTTTCTCGTAAGTTGTTTGCCTTGGTGGGCGTACAAAACCGTATCGGCTTTCCCTCCTGTCTGAAAGAGACAGGATGTTCACGTCTCTCATCGTCGTTAGCTCTGTATAGAAAGAAAGAAATATAATCAGTTATTCAGTTAGTATTAAACAATTATTAGATTAACAGTAATCTGTTAGTGAGTTCTTTTTACTTATTTAACTTGCTTATTTGAGCTTACTTTTCTTGGGCTTGTAAGGCAGGTTCCTAACAGCGTGACGAGAAGGATCTAACTGTCCTGGTGGGCTTGGAGGCAGGTGGCTGCTCTGTTAGCCCTGTTAGTCAGGGAGGGCCCTGACTTCGCATAACGTTTCGCGAGCAGCTCCGTCCTCCGACAGGATGCGGCGGCACGTCCTGTGGGAGTCGGCGCTTGGGCCTGGTCTCGGCCTGGGAGAGGGGTCGGCTCTCGGGGGAGACGCGCTCCGCCTAACGCCTGGTCGCGCGAGGAGACCTCTCCCAGGCCCGCCGAGGGCCGGCGGAGCCTTGCTGCTGCGGCGCTGAGCGCCGGGAAGGGGCGGCAGCGACGAGCCAAGGGGGGCCGAGAGGCAGGGAAACGTGGCAGCGGTATCCCTGCCTGCCTGCCGCGGGGAAGTGCTGACAGAGGGCTTAAGCGAGGCTGCCCTTAGTCTTTTCAAGGCAGTTTTAGACATAGGCGTCGAAACTCGGGTTTCACAAATTGGGTTTGTTGTTTTTAAATCCACAGCTACGCAGAAGTGATTGCCTGAAACGTGGGAAGGAAATTGCTGCTTGTAAACTTAGATGCTAGTCACAAAATATCAAATTCAGGTTTTGTTTTTGTTTTGTTTTTTTCCTTAGACCTGTAAGCAGACTACTGGGGTCAGGGTTTGCATTCACAAGTGGCATAATGTAATGCTGGACAGGCATCTTTGGGGAATATCTGTATCCTTATGCGTCAGTTCCACTAAGATTTAAACGTGAGCTACCAGAAGAAGCAGATAGCTTCATTTTTTTTCTTTTTCGCATTGTATATTCTTTATGTGGTGTATGTTTGTGTTTGAAATATTTATGGGTAAGTGTACAAACCCTATATATTTGATGTCTTTGAGAACTCCTGCTGTAGAAAATGGGTAGTGGCCCTTTCTTAAAATAAGGGGGACTAAAGTTGCATTTCTTCTGAGCCATGTACAATTGGGACTTTTCAGTATTCCTCTTCTGTATCCTTCAGAAATGTTGATTTATTTATTTATTTATTTATTTATTTTTACTTCCATCCTGTTTCCCTATTGCTTCAGCCTTATGCTTTGCTTTGGTCTCATATTGGTAACAGATTGCACTGGTAGTCTCTACTCTATCGGAAATGCTGGTAGGATGATGCCATTTGTCGGCAGAAGGAAATAAGTTCTTAGTTATTAGACCAGAAAACTTTGCAATTGTATCCATAGCTCTTTTTTGTGTGTGTCTTGTTTAGTACAGAAGTTCGATTTTACTATAAATATACTTTCAATATGCTGTTGGAGAGGATTTATTCTGGATTGTTTTTCTTAAGCTGGTGTTTTATTAAAAGTTAGTGAATCAGTTGTTCATTTAAAATTTGAAAACATCAGTTCCGCCCTAGTTTACATACTGTGCAGCTGCTTCAAAATGACTGTTGGAGGAGCAAAGAATGGATCAACAGTGTAGCAGTTGCAGTTTCTTCCTGCATCACTGATAAAATAGTAGGATCTCTATTTGAAAAATACACCTGAGCCTAAATATCTACCTCTTTTTAATAATTTTTGTCATGTCAACCGATTTGAGTGTGTTATGTTAGCAGAACAGTGTTACTTTGAGTTAAAGCATTCGTGTCGCTCTCAGTGTACCAGTGCCTGAAGTATGTATCCAGGAATTGATGATTGCAGGCAGATTTCAGTGGGACTTGAACCGTGCAGCAAGGTGCGCTGTGTCCTTTGTATTTAGGTGGGTTTCAGAAACCTCTTAAATGTGCAGCTGTGAGACTAGATGATGTGTTTCTCAAATGCTAAATGGTTATAATACTCAAGCTGTTCTTGAAATACCCAAATTTAAGATTGAGGCTCCCTTTTTTTTTTTTTTTTTTTAATGATGAACAATTGTATTTTATGAAGCTGTTTGCTAACCTCCAGTTAGAAACAAACTTCATTGGTGGTTTGTTCTGTGCTTACAACTCAAGTCATCTGTGTCGGGCCTTGCATTAACTCATGTGGGTTTATGCTGTCTGCTTCGGGCACCTAATTAGCCCCTGATGTGTGATGTGCCTGTTTCCTGTCTAGTCACTGGAAGGAGTTAGAAGCCTTAAGGGCATGAATCAGAGCATGGTAGTGTTTCACAAAATAATAATGGCATTACTTCAGTAAGGAGTATTAGAAAGCATGGGCAGAAATAGCTTTTATGCGAATTGGGGCTAAGGCAGCGTGGCTTTCCGGACGGTGCCACGTTAGGTGGTGCTGGCTACATCCCCTGCACGCGTCTTGGGAAGTTGGGGCGTACGGGGCCAGCGCTGCGGTAAGTTAGCATTGAACTGAGAGCGGTCTTTGTCCCCAGCTCTGGGGATCAGTTGCGTGGTGGTGTCTCTCGGCATTCAAAATTAATTTAACATTTTTCATTGGTGATAAAATCTGCTTTTTCATAAATTGAGATTATCATTTATGCTTGCTTGGGAAAGCTTCCTGAAGGTAAGGGAAATCGTGGCTCTGTGGGGTTTCTCCATCTGCTATTGGGACCTGCAATTTCTTTTTAATGCTCTTTATGAGAGCCCAGCTACCACCTTTAACATTTTATAAGTAAAACCTTTGCATCCTATACAATATATTTACTCTAGCAGTTATTTGCCGCAAGATTAAGACACTAGTCTGTAAAGGAGTAAGAAAGCAAAATGCCTGTATTTTGATTAAGGAACTTAGTAAATGAGAGTTGTGTATAGGGCACCCTTAGATCCTTGAAGAAATTACATGGAAGAACAGTTTCAGGTTCTGTTCTGGTAGTATTTTGAATTATGGGCTGAGGTTAAACAAAACCAGTACAATCGAGAAGCGTAGTAAACTATTTTGAACTCTAGTAACTTTAAAAATTTATTTTATCTATCTTAAAAAAAAAAAGTGCTTCTTAACCCCTTAAAAGAAAAAGCTTTAAAGGATAACAGCTAAGAGAGTATTTCTTTATTTCCATCAAAGAAAAATAAAGTGTATGTGTGTTACGCAAATATACATCAGATTTGGTCATGTCAGATAATTTCTTTTATTTTTTTGTGGTGGTCATTCTTGTGAAAGTGATAAATATTTTGGAGTGAGAGAAAGGTGCTTATGATGGGCCTTGTAAACCCCTTTGTTATGGTTCCAAATGATGACTGTGATTCCAGTTCTCCTCTTAGTTCCTTGTGTATAATTTTACTCGTTCTGCTGATAGAAGTGACCTCTGATGGGTGAGAATATGCAGACTCAGGCTTGGGTAAGCCACGATCCTGTTGTCACTAGGGTGTAATAACGACCTGTGTGCATGGTTAGTAGGGAGAGCAACAAGAATGTATTTGCAATTCTTGTTTCCTGCCCCCACTACACCCCAGGTTTGGTTTATTAGGGAGCTGATTCTGCTTTGTGAATATTTGGATAAATAAAATTAGGAATTCTTCAGTAGGCCCAGACACTTGTTTATTTTGTGGTCATGTCCGGTGGAAGCCTGTGGAGAATCAGGCTGTAGCCAAGATGCTGAAGTATCTTGTGACTAGATGCTTCCTTCAAAGAGTAATAGCAGGTGGAGTGATATGCATCCTGCCTATTATTTCCCTGAAACTTTGGAGCAACTGAAAATAGTGAGTGGTTTTTGTGTGCACAAGTAGTCTTGCTGCGCGTTCAAAAGTCGATTGTGCGTGGTTTGGAGTTTGTGCTAATGGGAACAGCGCAGGAACGGGTGACCTTTGCCAGGGTTCCCGGTAGCGCTCCGCCTGCTAAGCTTGCGGAGGAGTAACCAGGCTGAGGAATGCGGCTGTGCAACACCTGCAGCCCAGTCACGGCGTTCGGCAGTGCCTGTCAGCCGCGGTGCGCGTGCGTCAGCCCGCACCTGTGGCTTAGGTGCGGTCATCCCTAATTTACCGCCAAAGGAAATGACCTTAGGTGAGCTGTTTAAGGTCATGCGGTGCTTCAGTGTTAAAAATGGAATTATAATCTGGTTTACTATTTCCATTTCCACAGATTGGCTTTAGAGCATTGCCCTTCTCAGGGTACCAGATTTCATTTTTTATCTTTTTAAGTAATTCAAGCTAAGGTTTGGAAATCCCGCTCAGTGTGCATTTGAGGGCTGTTGGTAATTGAATCTATAGATTTATACCAGATAGAATTTTATCCAGTTGATAGCACAAACTTCCTTTCCTTTCCAATTTATAATAAAATAGTTGCCTAGGTTTCTAGAATAAGATAGGCAGCGATGTGTATGGACTACTACATTTGCTGTCTGTGCGTGGATTAGTTCAGTCTGACGCTGTAGTCTGACATAGGTAGGCGTACATACCCTATCTCTGCACAAGAAGGAAATAAAACTTCCCAGGTGGAGCAATGAAAGCTCCGCGTGTGGGTGTTTCCCAGGGAGCCAGTCCCGGGCTGGTAGCCGGACTTGGGTGACGGTGTTTGCTCACTTCCTGCTGTTGACAAGGCAATAAATCCAGAGCTGCTTTTCTCTATGTTCCCACCACTGTGTGGATTTATTTCATTTTCTGCCTCCGTAGGATTGTCTGAGCTTCGAGACATAATTGTTTTTGACAGGAATGCTCATATTTATTTCTGCTCTTTCATTTCGACCACCCCGTGTCCCCTGCCACGCACACTTCCGACGGGGAGTGTGAAATGGAGGTGACAATTTCTGTTACCTGTAGAATGGGAATCTTGTTCCTCTGATTTAGGAAAGGGGGAAAATATAGATGTGTGCATGTATAAATAATTTTGCTGTCAATGAGAAAGAAATACCCTTTTACTTCACTTTGTGAGCTACCCTGGGGGGAATAAGGATCAGAAAAGTGGAACCGAAATCATGAAACATAATAAACTATTCTCAACAAAATATTCTGAAAGTAGAAAATAGAGATGCTAGAAGACTTTCCAGAAAGGACAGCAGTCCCACCATAAATACGCATATGAGCTTGAGGGAAGTGGGGCTCCGGTAACACTGAAACGCACCAAGTGCAGTGAGTAACCTTCGGAGGGGTGGAAGCTGTCAGAGCTGTTTACCTGACTGACGGATGGGGAAAGATGGACCGTGTGTTTCTTCCTCTTGTTTCAACCAGTAGCACTAGTTCAGCTGTCCTACTCATCGAAAGGATTATTCCCATGACCTGACCTGGACTATGTTTCACTCTATGCCTAATCTCTCTTTTGATAATTCCTACTCTTGCAGTATTTCGTATCATTTTATTTCCCCCTCATTTTCCAGCGCTGTATGTGTGTCTTTTGTCATCAGCTTGATATCCTTCAGACCACACTTAGTGATCTCCTGTGACTTCTTCAGGGGAGGTGTAGGTGTGTGTTTCCCTGTCCTGCCTTAAGCATTAACTTCTGCATCTTTGGAGAAAAATTTGTGACTAGATATTCATTTCCTCCGTCTACAGCTTAGTTCTCCCCTCTTATCTAAATAACCAAACTTCTCCAATTTATCTTGGAAACAAGGTATCTTTTGGGGGAAGATAAGGTATGACTTACCTCTTTCCTAGCTTCTGTTTCTCTCTTTCTCCTTTCCCTTCCCTTTCACAAAATTTCTTTCTCCACTCTTGTGCGAGAGTAACATACTTGAAATGAAACGATGAAGTTGTTGATAATAAGGGATGAAACTTAAGCGTTCTGTAAATACTGCTGCTCTGCGTCTTCCCAGATACATTTTTTTTGTGATAGAAGGATGTAAAATCTTTCACAATCCTCAGGTAAATAACACGTTAGGAATAAACACTTTTAAATTAGCAGGACTGGATAACTTATTCCAAAAAAATCCTAAAAAGAAAGCGGGGGGAAAAAGAAAAGTCCTGTCCCAGTCCCATAAATATGAAACTCTGGCAAACAGGGAGCATTCTGGAAAAGGGGAGTAGTTTTGTGGTGCCGCCATTCGAAAAGGTGAGCAGGAATGATCTCAGCAGGCTGTAGGCTGGACAAACATTTCCTAATCATTTTCTGGAGTAGAAAGCTGATATAAGAATCAGTTAATAGGAGGAGAAGCCAAACTTTCTGATGTTCTTGAATGCACATAAAAATTGGTTGATAAAAGTAATCAAGCAAGTGCTTAAGTGTTTGGGCTAATCCTGTGATGTATTTAATGAAAAACAAACAAACCCTCAAAGTACTTGTAATACTTTTCTGAAGTTTTATTATTAAGTCGAATGCTGTTAATGTTTTAGTAATCATTTGGAAATAAATATAAAATCACTTAAGATAACACTTTTTTGGAAGTGACAATATTGGAATTACAAATCACGATAAGACAAGCAAAACTATCCAGACTGCTTGAAGCTGGGCCCACTCAAATGAAACATGTAATAATTCATCCAGTAAAAAAACATACGATTAGAAAAGCAGAGGCATCTACGTGTGTAGGGAATGAGGGGCCGAGTTTGGGAATGCGGGACGGAGGGAGGCCCTGGAGTTGCGTTAGCTGGCCCGCTAAGAGTTGCTTCTGGTGTTGTATTTGAGCAAGGACTATGCAGTGTCTGAAAAGGGAAAACAGGAAGGAGTGGTCATTAAAAATGAGAAAAAGGTGAATTTGGGTTTGGGATCTTTGTTTGCCTTGGAGTAGGGTGCTGGCGAGTCTGATGTTACATACATCTCCCCAAAGCATATGGAGTACCTAGTTTGTAGAAAGTTTAAAACTGGAATACTATAGATTCAAGGGCAAGAGAAATAGATTAGTTATCTTTTAATCTTTATTGGGAAACAGTGGTTGATTTCAGTGTAGGATTACCTGATACCAGGAGAAGATACTGCAGGACTGCCTGTTGTTCTGCTTAGCTTTAGCTCTAATAATTCCAAATAATTTAGGAATAATCATATTTTGGTTTGGTATTTGGTTTAGTTTAAAAAGTAGGTCTTAGATCAGATATCTACCTGAAGTTAAGGCAATTCATATCTGTAAAAAATATGCGTCTGTGTAGAGTATGAAGCTGAATAAACCCAATCATCTGTTTGCAGAGCTCCTTGATTATGTTTTTTTTCTTTTTTTGTACACAGAAGAGGTTACAGTGGAAGTGAAATAATTTGAGCAAAATTATGATTTTGATTAATATAATCCTAGTAACTGATTTATTGATTGGTCTACTGTGATTTTTTTAATATATAAAGTGTGTGTGTGTGCACACGCATATATTATCTCTGGAATGGATAGAGGCAAAAGCATTTTTTTGGAAGATTTGTTTTGGAAAGTTTAATAACTGTATCATTGCCTGATCCCAGATTAAAATATTTTAAGTTTCATTTGAAATTCCTCTTTGTTATTACTCTTTCCTTCAGTAAGAAAATTCTCTATCACAAGTACATAAATGATGCTGGAATTGTCAAGCTGAGTGGGCAACTTAAAATAATGAGTTGCAAGGAATTCAAAATACGCATCTGGCTGCGTTAGGGCTATACCCACACTTCTGATATCATCCTTATTTCAGAAACATCTTTCTCTTTCCTCTCTTGCTGTGCAGATGGCCCTGCAAAAGATTGCTCTTTGAAGGGGGAATGAGGCTTCACTAGGCATAGCAGCTAAAAGCAGGGCATGCACTTAACTCTATCTTTCTCAGTCTTAATGCTTCCTGTGGATTTAGAACAAGCTCTCATAAAGATACATCTTCTGACAAATTGATATCTTTGTAAAAATGAAAAGAAATCTTTTTAAAAAAGTTGTGTGAGAACAGCATTTGTATCATGCTGTGTGCCTGCGCTCATGGGTCTTGCATTATAGATGCTGATTTTTCCAGGATTGCCTATCTCTTCTCAAAAGACATTTTGTATGAAATACTCCCTGGAGAGACATAAGGTACTCGAATAGTCTGGTTCTGTAGCCCTTAAGATAGGTGTATTTTGCATGTGAGGGAAGGCACTTGATTCTTTGTTGAAGCAAATGTATTTTTTTTTTGTAGAGGAAAATTCTAAGCTTTTTTATTATTATTATTTGTTTTATTTTTTTCCAGTGTTTCAGGAGATTAACTGGAGTAATTTGGATGACTCTTGTTTTTCTTCTTTAAAAGCCTTTCTGACATATAAACTGGAATAAAAAAGATTAAGTACTACAACCCTGATAGTGTTGCACTTTAAAGCATTCAGTGCTATCAGAATCTAGATCAAAACATCTGAACTTCTTGAAAGGTGAGTTCAGTCACCAAAGCAGAGTGACAAGAAGAAAGCACTCATAGTTATATCCATGCTTCCAGTGTATCATCAGATCTTCTTAAGGAGCATGTCCAGTGGTTCTCTTTTTGAGACTTCTTTGTCTGTTTGTGTTGTGATTCATCTGTGGCCTTACTGCATCTGATGCTGGATATAATCTATTAATTTATATTTTGGTTCTGCAGCACTTCTGGGATATGTTCCGTATGTTCAGGAAAGGGTTCTGTTCCTTTCCTCCTTTCTTCTGTTCTCATTTTCTTTTTTCCTTCTCTTTATCCTGGAGTCATATGCCTGGATTGTTTCTCTGTTATCTCCTGTGCTGTTCTTTCACAATATTCATGTTGGTAAGGATTTTTTTTTTTAAGTCTGTGGTTTCAGCAGGAGGCCTGCTCAGATTGCAGCATGCTTAGTGTTGAGCACAGGAGTTGCTGACAGACCTGATAACTCTTTATTCTGACGATTGCCGTGTGGGGTAGGGAGAGCCTTGCGAGCTTGTCTTGCAGTCCTGCGGAAAAGCTCCCAGAGCTTCAAAGCCTTGAACTTTTGTGTTGATGCCCACTTTCAGCATTGCAGGATACTAGCCCCAAAAAACTTCCAGGGCTTACATGAGCTCTAATAGCTGTCTTGATTTATATTTAACACCTCCTGTGTTCTCATGAGTAGAGTCATGCCATACGGTCCTTATCCCTTCTCATTGCTGAGTGATGACAGAAGAGGTTGTATCAGTTATTTCTAACTATAGAGGAGGCACTGTTGCTCTTCCCCCCCCCCCCCCCTTTTTGGGGGTGGAAAGGGAGGAGAGGACACACTGAATTTGGGAAAACATTTTAATCCACTTAACAGACTTTATGCTTCTAAAAATGTTTAATTAAAGTATGTGTGCATAGTGGGTGGCTGAATAGTGGAAATTGTATCTTTGCTCCTAGCAACGTAAATTTTCAAGCAAATAATTTGTTGTTTTGAAGTTATGCAATTTGATGTATAACTGCAATGTGATACAGACTGTGTCAGAAGATCTGAAAGTTTTGTATGAAAAGCAGAAGACTTAAAGAAAGGAAAAACATGTTAAGCTACCAGCACAGATGCATAAGACCTTCATGTTCACCATGCTATAGAATATTGTGCACATTATAATGAAGAATATTGCTACAGTAATCTCAGACTCTTTACCTTTCCAGGATAAGCTTTTAATGGGATGTAAAATTGTTTAAAAATACTTTTTTTTTTGACTTCCACTTCACATTTTTACAGCTCTTTGCCCTTCCTGCTGTATCACAGTAGGCTCGAAAACACTGCATTAAGAGCAGCTTTTCTTTCCTTTTAGAAATGAAAGGAAGAGAGAATTATATTTCTAGTGAATACAATTGAGCTCTAGTACTGCGTACAAGGAAATACTAGATCTGAATTGTTTGTTCATACTAGGGTTGTGAGAAGGCACCAAAGCAGTAAACAAGTCTATTGTGTAGCAGCAAAGACAGTAAATGCCTGGGCCTCGATCTTGAGTCTGATTTACGTAGTTTACTTAACCAGGCTATATGCCTTTGCAGCAGAGGAGCAGGAACTTGGGGCAGTTGTAAGGTAGCGTGAGTTTAGCTGTACGCCTGTCCTAGTTTTTGTCCCTAGGGCTTATCGGTTGTCAGGACAAGACAATGTACAGGGACAGTCTGTCCCTGTCCTCGTTACATCTTCCCTTCAGATATTTATACAGATTGATAAGCTCCCCCCTTGGCCTTCTCTTCTCCAGGCTGAAGAGGCCCAACTCTCTCAACCCCTCCTCATATGACATACGCTTCTCATATGCCCCTATCCGTTAGGGCCATGTTAGTGGCCCTTTGCTGGGCTTGCTTCAGTATGTCCATGTCTCTCATACTGGGGTGCCCGGAACTGGACTCAGCACTCTAGATGTGGCCTCACCGGTGCTGAGTACGGAGGAAGGACCACCTCCCTCAACCTGCTGGCAATGCTCCTCTTCATGCCGCCCAGGATGCTGCTGCCCTCCTCTGCTGCAAGGGCACTTAGGTCCAACTTGCCGTCCAGCTGGACCCCGGCTCCTTTTCTGCAAAGCTGAACAGTTGCCTTCGTGTGAACACAGGTGTGCAAAGATGACAGTATTACCCATACATGAAGGGAAGCAAACTAAACTGTAAAATACCACCTGTAACTGACTGAAACTGCATAACGTAGCTGCAGGGTGATGTTTCTGAGTAGTTATAGGCAATTTTAGGATGAGTAAGTTCCACTTCTCTTTGAAGCTCAAAAATGCTGAGGGAGTACCCCTGTTCTTGATTGCTTTTCTCTGCAAAACAGGGAATAGAGCTGAGTTTGAATGACTGAAGAAGTCAGGGTTGGCACAATTCTCCTGGCTTCTTGGCTACCGAGAAAAAACATTTAGGGAAGGGTGAGTCACTCTAACCAAAGGGAGAAAAACCTAGCTGCCTTAGATGGACTTAATTCTTCCTCTGTGAAGCATAACTAGCATCATCTTTGCAATACATGAGAAGAGAGGATCAGACAATAAACTTTTCTGTGGGAGCTTCAGAGTCTACATTGGCTGGACTTGAGAGCAACACCTGCAAAATCCTGCACACTGCTGGCACCATAGTGGTACAGCCAGGGAAAAGGGCTGAAGTCTGCTCTTAATCTGGATGTGGAGTTTAAAAAAAAAAATCTGAGAATGAAAAAAAATTACATGGGCTTGAGAGGAAGATGAAATTCATCTGACTTCATCATTAAGGGCAGCAGTAGCAGCCAGAACTGCCTTTCTGTTGATTTCAAGAAAACTGAGCTCTGAAGATTTAAAAACTCCAAAAGATCTAGAATAACAATTATTTTGTTTAAAACTTAGGCTGTTGATATGGGACCTTGTTTTGTTGTGTCTCTCTCTCTCTTTATATGTGTGTGTGTGTGCATATATATATATAAAATATAAAATACATATATATAAAATCATACCCGTAACTCCTCCCTTCATATTTTTAAATTATACTTGGATTGTACTGCCAGCTTCATTCATACATGGTTGCAGTGCTGTAGGTTTTTTCTCTGCCCCCTCCTTAAATAAAGGTAAGGAAAATAAGGCAATTATTCTTTTGTTGAAATTGTTACATAGTAATAGCAAGAAGGACTTTTTAGTTAAACTTTAAAAGTATCCTATATTGCTGTCCCATCAAAATATTTTTCAAGGAAAGGAACTTTTGGTTTTACAAAACCGGAAGTATTTAAAATGCAGTCTACAAGCAGATATTTGAATTGGAAGAAATAAGCTCAAAGCTTGGGTTAGTTTAAGCATTTTTTGGAATCAGTTATGTAAGAAATGGCAGTTGGTTCACTTCTCTCTTACCTCTCCTTGTTCGGGGACACACCCAGAAAGTCAATAAACTCAGGCTAGTGTGGATCAGGGTGGGTAATATTCCAAGCTTTCAGATCAAATACTTTGCTGATAATTCCATTTCTTCTGTACCACCTACGCAGTTCTACCAAAATAAAGATAATTTGTTGTATAATAAAGATCCATAAATTGGGAAATTTGATAAATGATTTACTCTTCTCTATCAGATTGCTGTTGTGGTCCTTTCTGTATATTCAGGTCATGGAATAAAATTTTGGAATTTGGATTGTACTGAAGTACAATGTACAAGTGGTCCTCTAAGGAAAGAGGTCTGCTGGGAAAAAATTATCATCAAATGAGTCAGAAATCCACCTGACATGCTTAGGTTTTATCAAAGCTATGGATTTGCTCAGGACATTCCTCTAAAACGTACCCAAATGGTAAGCACAGGGCAGGAGTTACAGCTAGACTGAGCTGGAGCAGAGAAGTGTTGAACACAATGCGGTACCATGGTGAAAAAACAGTATTCCCTTTGTCTGGATTGTTATACTAATGTTAAAAGATAAAGGATATTGGTGCTGATTTAATATTGAGACAACATTTTTCTTCTATTCTTAAGTTGCATAATAAAAGGCAATATTGTACTAACTTTTAAGAGAGAAATAGTTCCTAGTAGACACTGGAAAGAATTATAATGACTGCATTGATAAATGCGTTGCATGTTTCTGTTTTTTTTTTTTTTTCTCCTTTGAGGTGAGGCTGAAGGTTCCTCTTCCTCATGGAGAGAGAGTCCTGAACTCTACTGTGTGCTGCAATGAGACTGCAGGGAAATGGTGCTCTAAAAATGTTATCTCAAGACTACTAAATGCTTCACTGCAAGCAGTTTTTTAATCTTTTGGTTCACAAGCCAGTAGACATCAATCCTGCTCAATGATTCAAGCTTATGATCCTCTAAGTTTAAAAAGAGGAACATCCATGTCATACTGAAGCTTGTATAATGCCTTTGGTGGCTGCTTAATGCAGATTATTTCTATGAATGAGTTAAATATCTGGCCTAGTAATGAAGTCCAGAACTTTAAATCATCTTCTGAAAAGAAAAGTGACCTTTCTCCCTGCATTGTTTTTCAGATCTTGGTTTCACATTAACTAAAGAACATCAATCTGGCTACCGTTTTTCCACCAGTAGCCACAGGGATATTCCTAGATATTTCCAATCTGCCAAAACAGTTTCAGGAAGATACTCAAAGGGCCATTTTGAAATAAAGCAGAAGGGAGCCTCCCCCTACAGTACCAGCCCTAGGCTCAAGTCAAAACAGCTTGGAAATCTGGCTTCTTCCCTTGGAAACCAAGCTACTTTTTCTTCATGGTTTAATAGATGTAGGTATACTGGAGATAAACCAGTTACCCCTTTCATCATTATATGTAGGCGAGCTGACTCAGATGTGGGGGGGAAAAAGAAAAGGAAGGGGGGAAAACTGATGTGGGACAATAGAAAGATGCTAATTACAAAGACCTCCCACATCTGATGTTTTTCATTATATTTTCAATTTGCATCTACCTACTTCAAGCAGAAGTATCACAAATGACTTTAGGATTGACCTATCATTTTGTTTTTGTCGTGCCTTTTTTTGTATTTTTGGAGCACTTTGTTTCTGTTATTAAACCACCTGTTAGACTAAAATATTACTGAGGATGGGTGAATTTCCTGTCTCTTCTCGTTTACCTTAAAGACCCTTTGCTCATAGATGATCTATTTGTTTTGTGTGACTGTGCTAGGGTTTGGCAGCTGTTACCTTCCTCTTTCATAAAATTTAAGGATACTTCTTAATGAATTTCCTTTTTGGTTCTTCAAGGTAACTAATTCGTATGATGTAAGAAACTGGATGGAAGTTATGTAGAGTATTACATGGCTGCTTTCTCTTACTTTTAGCAGTGCTTTGTTTCATTGCCATGTTTCATTATCTCAGAAAATCTGTTCAGTCTGAAGCTAATTTTGGAAATAAAGAGGAATTGGTGATTATTTTTGTCTCGACCTTGGTTGCTACAGGGCAAAAACTTTGTAACTGAAGGAATGCACATAATTTGTATTTGAAGAAAATAATAGCCATAAGGAAAACATTACAATTGGTTTGAATCTCACATTTTTCAGTTGATTTCTGCTGTTGTTGAAGAGGGAACCAAGTTCATTTAATGCTTCAGTTAACCTCTCTTTGCGGATGTGTTCTAACTGTGTCTTCAGTCCTTTTCTCCTTTTGGATACTTCGTGACTCTCACTGTCTGTGGCTTTTTCGTTATATGTGAATGACAAGTATAAATGATGTAGTTCTCAAATCCACTTTGAAATAGGCACTTAAGAATTTTTGTCCAGTTTCTTGTGGATTTCATTAATCCTCTTGCCCTGTCTTTTAACTGTTTTTGTAGCATCCCCGTCGCAGCTGGATAGGAGTCTTTGGCTTGTAACATCCCCTGCCAGCATCACCATCTGCAGTTAGCAGAGCGTACAGTCATCTTGCTGCAGAAGTGCTTACGTGCAGGTGACCTGTGAGTCTGTTGGATTCCTTTATGCTCGGCGTAAGCGCTGCATTTGCCTCATGCTTAGGTGTTGCAAGTAGGTGCCCTACCTCACCGTGCAATGCAGAGCCCTGGTGTAACAGGGGAGTGCTGGGTGAGCAATGTAAATAAGGGTGATGAAAATAGGACACGCATCTGAGATATGAACTGTGTGTTCTGTAGCCAGCACAAACAGTGGTCTTCTGGGCTGACAGTTGTATGTCGTTTTGAGCTGCAAAGTGCTAATTGATGTGATAATAAAATACTAAAACTCTCTAAAAGCTCTAAATCTGTGCTTTTTTCCTTCTAAATGTGGAGGAATTAGTGTTGTCAAAACTAGTTTTATGTTGACAGAAAGACTAGTTTCTGACTTTAGAATACAGGATAATATCTGTACTCTTAGCATGGGAAGGCAGCTTGGTGCTGTTTGCGTGTTTGAACTCTCCTAGGCAGGAAGTGATGGGTTTATTTTCAGCTAAAGATAATTAGGAATGATATTTCCTATTTTCATCTGCTGGGGGAAAATACCTTTAGAAGGGGGTTACCTTTGGGTGGCGTTTTGGAGATTAGAAACAGCTCTGACAAGTCTATTGCAAACGTGCTGTTTGCAAAAGTCCCCACAAGTGACTGGATCCTTTGAAATCTTTTCCAGCCCTGTTTTCTGTGTTTCACCATGAAGATTTTTTTTTTTTTTTTTTTTTTTTTTTTTTTTTTTTTGCCTGCCAGTATGAAAACTCTTCCTACTCTCTGGTTCTACCTCAGAAATAAGTTCATCAATACAATAGTTTTGGGTGGTTTCTTCCTATTAGAAAGTCTTAACTGGTAGCTTGTGTGCCAATGGTGAGGAATAGCTGCTAGGGTATTTTAAAAAAAGCAAATAATGATAAAACACAAATCTCAAAAGTTCACTTTATGCAACGGAGATGGCTGAGGAGAGTAAATATATTCTCCTGGCAAGCAGATATAATGTCACTTGTTTATGATGGGCAGTTATGCTATTGATTTCATACGTGCACTGACTGAGAGTGGAGAAGACCAGGGGAAACTAATGAAGTCTTTGAAATTCACAGTGGGTCGCTGTGAAATATAACCGCAAAATTTTGCATAACTATTGCGGGAGATGTTACACTCCTTGTTTATTAAAATACTCTTATATCCAGCATTTTGGAAAGGTAGACTTAGTATCTCTTAAAAAGCATTCTTAAACTATTAAAGTTAACAGCATTAGGGCTGGGACTGTTATTGTACAATTTGTAGCCTGTGTCCTATGGACGATTTTGCTAATTAGTGGTTTCTGAAACCATTCTTCTGTGCAACAGCTGCATAAATTACTCAAAAATCTAGTAAAATATTCATTTTACCATATCACATGTAAAATAGCAGTGCAAGCTCTTGAACTCCTTCCTGTTCAGACATGCTTGCAGTTGCAAGGAGTTTTCTTTTTTAATTTCTTCGGGTTCATGGGCTAGAGGTTGCCTGGCATTCATAAGGTTGCCAGCTGCTAACCTATACTGAACTAGGGAAACCTTAAAAAACAGCTTTTTGCGTGATCCTCCTTTCTGGCCTGTTCAGTTATCTTCCCCTAGTATGGGATTGTTCCCAGAGGATGTTGATTGCCACGATCCTTATCAACATCAGTCTGACTAGCTTCTTCTAAGATGCTTAAACCATTGCATAATGAGGAATTTTCACTGGCACTGGTCCGAGGCGTCAGGCTGCGGGTGCTGTGCTGTCGTTGAGGTGGTTATCCCTGTCGTAATCTCGACCCAGAGCAGAAGAACTGGCAAGGGCCTCCTCCGCCTCTTACCTAGTTTGGTTTTCTGTTCTCGCCAGTCTCAGTGCACCAGTTTCTCAAAGATGCTTATATTGGACTAGGATTGCTCGTATAATTTTTGTTTCCCGCTAAATCTCAGAATTTGTCGGAAAAAAGTTAAGAATGTTCCTGTGACATTACTGGGTGTTTTGAAGAATATCATTTGGTTTTTTGTTGTGCGGACGGAGACTTGTATACAGGAGGCATCGTGGATAAGAGAAATGATGTGGCCTTCCGCGGTCGAAGTCAAGTCGTGCTGCGTCTGTTGTGCCGAGGGGTAGCTGCCCTTCCTTTGAACACCTCCATCTGCAGTTCTGAAGCCCTTGTTTTCTCTGCGAAGTGTGAATAGGCACAAAAGTGTTTTGATGCACAGGTGTAGCCCTCAGATGCGTACCATCTTCCTTCCCTTTGCCAAGTTCCTCTGCTAGGTAATCTGTTACATAGTTGTATTTTATCTTTGAAAATGAAAAATAGTTTAAGCTGGCTACTGCTGAATAGGAGACACAACTGCATGCAGTCTACGGTTGGGCATTTTTAACATTTAACAGCAGGTGGGTGCAGAGAGGTTTTTTGTTTTTTTTTTTAATCCTTTTTTCTTAGTGGTTGCCTGTTGCACAGTGGTAGCTTCAGCAGTAGTATCTGCTTTGACCTGCATTACTTAAAAACCTTCTGAAAGCAGGTAAAAATCAGTTTTGTTTTCCTGAGTACTTCTTCCTCTGTTTTTCCCCGTGTGCATCCATGAGGAGACTTGGAGTAACTGTGTGGCAGCAGCGGGGTTGCATGAGCGTAGCCTTTGGATCCCGCTTCATTTAGTGCGTGTACTCAAGCTGTTGCTGGTGTGATAGTTGCTGGTGCTTTTGAGTGAACCCTCTTGTTTCTTGTGCCACGAAAACCCATCGCGGCGCCGCACTGGGTGGCCACGGGGCCGTGGCTGGCGGTGGCGAACGCTCAAAGCCCCCAAGGCCCTGACTAAATGTCTCTTCAGTTTTAGTTTGTAAAATGATTTTAGCTGTAAAATTTAAAATAATTAATAAAACTGCTTACGATACCAATTTAAATATGAACTTTTAAAATAAAAGAATAGGATTGCAGCAGCACTGGTGGTTTGTCAGCTCTTTGCAGAAATCTGGATTGAGGATATTTTTTGGCATAGAAACATGATGAACATATTCGTTGTCAAATTTTTTAATCTATGGTTTATATTGCCAAAAATGACTAGTTCTTTGCTTGATGTTGCCTGTGCTCAATTTCTTTTTTTTTTTTTTAATAACAATTAAAAATGCTATACAGTTTTAATGTTGCTGGTAATATATGTATGCTGATACTTTCAACATAGATTTGGGATTTTTTGATTAGATTGAATGTTATCTAAATAAAAGCTTGTCATCACTTGTTTGCAAATATCTTCTTGCAGAATAGTAGTTTACATCTAAATCTTGGCTGAGAAAGGAGGATTAGTTTCAGAATTCCTTTCTACATCTGTATTTTCTTTCCCCTTTGTACTGAGCTTTTTCACCTGTTTATGCTAAATAGGAAGTAGTGTCTTCATGTGCAAAGAACTGCATTCATCTAATTGATGTGCCAAAGATTATTTCTTTAACAACAAAAAGTCAGGATTTTTCCTCAACAATTTAGCTTTGTGTGGCAGAGTAAGACTTGTTTTCTGTTGATGGCAGCATATAAATAAATGATGGCAGCATATAAATAAATGAAGATAATAGTGCTATATGTTTAGATTATTATGGGAACTCTGCAAAGAAAATGCTTCTGTGAGAGTATGGTCTCTGATGAGCAGCTTATGCCATATGGGAGAAACTTGTTTGCTGGTACACTTCATTTAATAGAGGGGATAGACAAAAAGTAGCGTAATTCTGACATTAAGTTTCACACAGCTAGATCCATTTTTCTAAAGCTAGACTTATTTTGAGCTAATTGGAAAGAATGCAGGAAAGAATGTAGTGGGAACATGTGACAAAATTACTTCTCTAAACTGAGCAGTTCTCTTGCTATCAGGCAATGATCACGAGTTGGAAATGCTGATATATTGAATTGGGTCTCAGTTCTCATAATTGGATCTAGTCGTTATGGTCTGTACTTTGCATCTTCATCAGAAACCTGACAGCGCCCAGTTGTAAGACCTGAACTTAAGTTGCATGTTTTTTGCTTTGCTGCAAGCATAGAAAGGCAAGGGTAGAAGTGAAGTGGTGATTTTGTTTTTTATATATCAAGATAAACATACATTTTACTGAGGAACTGGTTACCTACATCGTACATTGCACTTAAATTTAAGAATTCTTGAGTTCTTAAATTTAAAATTAATTCTTAATTCACTGGCCCAGCTTTCATCTCTTTCTCAGGGTTGTTACAGTCTTCCTTTGGGCTGCTTCGGTAGCACAGATATGTTAAGGCATGCATTCGTTGGTTAATTGCCAGAGTTTTTCAGATAGTTAACATCTGCGCTGTATGGAGGCACGTCTCTTCTTGCGTTTGGTATGAAAGCTGTCAGAAAGATCTTTCTTTGGCAGTATTCAAACACTGTGTTAGGCAGTGGACAGAGACCTGAGACCCCATTAAATGCTCATGAAGCGTAGTATATTGAGCATAAATAAATAAGATAATTTGAAGCTAGAAGTTTCTAAAGAGGTTAGGATTTTTCACTAAGACACGAGTACTGAGCTGCCAGTAATGTTTTGAAGTGCCACATTTTCTTCATTGAGGTGCAGATGAGAAGCACCTGGGATGAGTAGTGTTACAAACAGGATGGAGAGGAGGAAGTATTACGTTAGGAAACAGTGAGCCGCGTAGGATGGAGGATATAGCGGTGACAGATGGAGGTGGTGAGAGCACAAGTGCATGTGTAAGTTTATGTGTTGAACTGGTTGATATTGTGCACTGCTTTGTGCATTGTAGGGTCAGGCAAAAAAAAACTTACTTTCTTTGCAGAGGAAAGAAGGAAACGTCATGTAAGGGTTACTCCTCTAAGTTAGTGTAGCTCCACTTACTTCATTCCTGTGTGTAATAATTTTTTTTTAGGAACTGTTTCTTATTAACTAACAAGCTTTCCTAAACAAAAATGCCTTACTGTCTGAGGCTTGATGTAAAACTAAACAGTGCTGTTCAGAGCACTTAAGAGTTATCCCTTTCATTTTCATTATCTGTTAAAAATTAGTGTGCAAGTATAATTTCTTATTTCAAGAGTAACAAATAATACCACTTTTTTTTTCTGCCTAAGACCTAGAGAAGTAAACAGTTTCTTGCTTTAAAGGAGTAAAATACTAATTTCTCTGTTACTATCTGCAGAAATATTTTATTGGCAAGACAAGTGTGTCTCCCTTCTGCACCCCCCCCCCCAATAAATTGATGAAATGTTTGCAACACATACTGCCACTTTAGTTTTGAGATATTGGTGTTTAAAGGGGGTAAAGCAGGACCATGACGGAGGTATTTGCCCTGCTTTCTCTTGTGGATACAAAGTGAAGCCTGATATTCTGTATGATGAATTAATTGCTTCAGTATGTCTCCTTAAACAAAACAACTTTCTCTGCAGCAGCTTTTTACTGGGATCAGAGTGAGTCACGGTTTTGGGAACTGTGCTGGTCTCAGTGCAATGAGATGAACAGAAGACTTGAGGTTTTTCACTGTGCTTCCCAGGAAGAAAAATTGTACTGTGGAGTCAGTAAAACTTGCTTTCTTTTTACGCTTGGACATGCCATTCTACTTTAAGCCTTGTCCTCAGGCAGCAAAAGCCACAATTACTTGCAGCTTGTTATTTTATATTTATTCATTTTTTTTATTTAAAAGCGGTGTCTCTTTAAGTACTTCAGTCCCTTCTTCGTAACTCTTGTGGGAGGTGAAGCGAGATTTGGCAAACTAACTAGTGAGGATATTATGAACTGCAGCCCCAAATCTGGAGAACAGAGTTATATCAGGAGAAGAGAGCAGCTCCTGTTGACAGGAGCGTGAACAGTTGCACTGGCGCAGTCACCTTGCACTTGAGCTTTCTTTTCAGACACGTTAGATACAATCTCTCAATCTGTATAGAAACTGCTTCAGTCCTGAAAGATTCTGGGTTGTTAGGAATGACCTCAGCTGCTGCATCCCACGTGCTTCCGCAGATGTTCTGTTACCGAGGTGTCAGCGACCCTGTTTCGGGGCCTCTTACGTGTGTTCCCATATGCGGGCTCCTTATCTGGCAATTTCATTAGGCGCTCCCTTACGAGCCCGTACTCCAGGTATCAGGAATCGGCCCTCCCCTGCTCTGACTTCCTCCTTCGTGTCTGATTTCCTGTGCGAGGTCTAATTTTCAAGTTTCCTTGCATTTACATTAATGTGTTCTAGAGACAGCTGCGCACAAATTGAGGAAGCAGGTTTATCAAAAGTCTTAAGCAAGACCATTAGGGCACAAGAAACTCATTTGCTTCCCAAGCCTTTCAGAGTTATCCCCTTGCCTAGGCAGCGCCTGGCACAGCTGCAGTCCAGGGTGGCAGACCCAAGCCCGGCTTTCACGGCACCCTGACCACGCTCCACGTACTACAGGCTTTGTGGAGCACCTTCGGGCCTCCGAGTGGGGAGTCAAACTCTGCTAGTATCCAGGCTTCAGCAGTAAAAGAGACAAGCAAGTCAACTCCTGAAGCAATAGTTTGGTTTTATTTAGATGTTGCATGTACAAAAAATAATTCTTAGGCTCAAAAAGCTTTGGTTCAGTGTTTTATTTTGAGCTCAGTCATGGAGAACGAGTAGCTGTTCTCCAGATACCCTTTCAAGTTTGTGGTACAGCTCTTTCTCTGATTCTTCCAATAGTCCTCTCTTCCCCAGGTGAGCCTGGAGGGACCATGGTTGGTGCCTTCTTTCTCCAGCAACTCTCTTCCTTATCCATTCCCAGGGGTGAATGAAGCATGTGCCCATCCTGGCTGGGCTGGAATCTGATGCAACTTCGGTCTGTCACAGTTAGCAGGCTAGAAAGAGTAGCTGTCTCCTGGAGAGATCCACAGTATGGTCTTTCTGCCTTTGCTGAAAGTCCGAGTCTGAGCTTTGCCTAAGTCCTTAGGAAGAGCTTTCTTTTTTTTCTCTCTAGTTCTGAGCATAAAAAACTGCTCAGATTGCAGAATTAAACTTACTCGGATTAATTTAGCCTCGGGTTCAGGTGGAAGAGGAATAAATTACTTTCATAGTCTTGTGCTTTGATGCAGGGAAATTGGAACATTTCTTCTCCTTTCTCCTGTCCAAAAGAGAAATTTTTGTGCAGGGTCCATTCAAAGTCAGTGGTCTTGAAACAATTGCTTTTTTAACGGGAAGACTCATTCAGTGCGGATGACCTTTAATGAAGTTCTCCACTTTGCAGCCATTGCTACCTGGAAATGACAAACTACTGTTTACAAAACAGCGTCAATAATTGTGCACAGTTGGACTCACTGAAGTGTCACCAGCATTAGCTGTTTGATCCCTCGCTCCCCGAATACCCTCTCTGAGGATAACTGCTGATTCAAGGAATTACAGCATATTGCAGAGGAGTCTAAAAAGTGGAAAAATTCCTAGAGCATCTTATAGAAGGTCCTCTGGTTTCAAAATGCAATTAGGAAGTGTAGACCAAAATATACTATGCCTAACTCTATATGCAGGGCATGTGCATGGGATCCAGCAAGTTAATCTGACCTTCTTCCTCTCCTTTGGTAAGTTCCAGCTCTCTCAGCGGATTGATGCACTGTCCTTGTCATTCTGTTGAATCCTTGTCATTCTGTTGACAACAGCATGTTCCTGATAAAACAGGTAAACATTAGCATCTAAGGAACACTTTTACTTTTTGGAAAAAGTAGGATGTCACTAATAAAGTGCTGGTAGGGCAAGTGGAAGTGCACAGCCGAGCAGCAGCGTGAAAGGGACAGGGTAGGCAGTGTGAAATACAGAACATCTGTCCTGTATTTTCCCCTTTTTCTTGTTGTATGAGTTCACAGCAGGATCTTACATTTTGTCGGTGGAAGCTATTTCTAGGCACAGGAAAGACGAGAAGGTGAATGGGAAAAGCCAGTGTGGATAACTCAAATTATGCTTGACCAACCTGATTACCTTTCTGAGGTGCTCAGTGGATGACTGGAGAGCTGTGGAGGCTGAACAAAATGAGGGATTATATAAACCTCGTGCAGTTTTTTTATTCTGTTTTGATGTCGTCATAGTACTCTGAAAATCTGTAATAAAAATATCAAGAGTTAGCATCAGGAAGGGGGGGGGGGATTCTGACCTTTCTCCACATAGTCAGTTTGTTTCTTCTGGTGAAGTGTTGGGTTCTTTCTTCTCCTCTGCTCTTTTTATTTTAGGAAACAGTAATGTCTAGGTTAAAGAAGACAAGTTTCACCTTTTCACCTGAAGTATGAGGAAAAATACTTGTTTACTCTCTTGTGGCAAAACTCTTTTGTGGTTTAGTTTAGGTCATAACTGACCTACCTGTCAAGAGCTTCTGAATGAAGGCCCTCTTGCCCTCGAGATTATTACATTAATTTGATTTTTATTAATTGATATTTCTAAGGAATGTTCACTGTGTCTCACTTTTCCCCTTCTTCATTGGAAGGTGGAATTATTCTCTTCTGTAAGCTTCTTTACTGTACCAGTAATGTTTTGACAAACATGCGGTTGTTTCATCCATATTTCTTCCATGTAACGCTGCGCAGGATAACTACTACTATCTAGATTACAAGCCTGTTAAAGGCACTGTAGGTTTGCTTTCTTTTCTTTTTTTTTTAATGGATTTACTGTTGCCATAGTGCTATTTTTAATGTGAATGAACCAGACACAGAAATAAGCCTTAATGTCATTTTCTTGAAGTTATTCTCTTGAGAATGTGGTTTGTCTTAGTTAGCAGAAGGATTTATATAAAGCTCACAGTGTGTACTATAAATTGCCTTAAACACGCAGCATATCCCTAGATGATGGAAACTGGTAAATGTATTGTGAGCTGAAACCAGTTGTGTAAGTTCTTCGCCTTCTTGTTAAATCTCATTTAGATGCTTCCAAGTGAGCCTGTGGGAGAGAGATTGTCCTGGTGGTTTAGTCTTATGATTGAAGAGCATCAGGTTCTGGAGCCGTGTTTATTCACGTACTCACCATGAGAAATCAGAAGTAAAGTCAAAGCTAAATACACAAATGAAGTGTGATTTGGATCAGTTGTGTTATTAAACTTTCTTTTAATGTAGCTGTTTTTGTAGGTGGGTGCTTTTGGGGAGTTAAGAGTTTGGAAGAAATGCTACCAATACTGTTACATTTTTCTTTTTTTCGTTTTGTTCATCTGTGGAATATATGAAAAGAAAAGCTTATTGAAAAAGAGATACCATTTAGTCTAACAAAAGCTATGCTTGTAAAAGTGGTGAAGTTTTCAGGATGTAGAATGTGATAAGCAGCTAAATACAGACTAGACCTAGTTGCTTTTAACCAGTTATAGTAAGCGATTAAACTGCTTGAAAGGTAAGGCAGTCTGATAGCTTCAAACAAAGCATGATATAGCATGAGAGAAGGTGACATATCCTGTGGAGCAAAGAAGAATATCAAAGCTACAGAGCAGAAATCTATGGAGTCATTGCAATGAGCCACAAAACTGGTGTCTTGAATTTGATCATTCTTGAAAGCTGCACATCCAAGAATGTAATTCTTGGGCTTGTCGCTGAACATTTGCGGAGTTAGGGTGTGGTTTTACGACTGTGCCAGAAGTAGCCTAGGCTCCCACTACTTCCACTGCATTGCTGCTACTGGTGTGCAGGGCAAATTTTAATACAGGATTAGCGTTCAGATGAATTAAGCAAAAATTTGAAGGAGAAGGGCGTTGACCACTTCATTTGGCAGCATCTTGCATTTAAGCTGTCTTGATCTGGTGCTGAAAGGGCTCCTTTGTCTGAAAAGGATGAAAAAAAGGATGACAGTGATTTTTTTTTTCTCTTTTTTTGTGAAACAGTTTTCCTGCTTGTAATTGGCTATTTCTGTTCTTGAGCCACTGTGTGGATTGCTACTGTCACATAGTGACGGGTGGTTCAGTTTTGCACACCAGAAGATTTTCGTGAGGCTGTTTTAATGTATTGGAGGAAGATTGTTACATTTGAGATAAGCACGTGTCTTCCACACACTGGGTTCCTTTGATAAACTCGACACCACAACTAGGGATGTGGCGTTGGCCAGTGTTTTCACTTAGATTACATTCAGATATCTCAGTGAAAGAAGGGATCAGGGTTTTTGTTGTTATTTTCCTGTCAGAATGTATTTGTTGGATAAAAATGTATGGGATATGTGCTCATTTTTTCAACTGGGTGCAGCTTTATCTAACAATATTGCCATGTATGCATCTTACTTGTATTTTTAGATGTTTTTCTAGAAGTGAATGAATAAGAATATATATTGCCTGCTTTTTTTTTAATGGCCCTCCTGCTTAGGTGCATTATAAGCCATAGCCCTCTAGCAATGTAACGTAGGTTCTTTGTGCAAGAAGCACAGTATCGTTCCTAAACTGAAGAAATGAATGTTGCCGGGCTTTAGTGGACGCACCCGCCTTGGACAGGATGTTTCTTACGCAAGTTTAGGTGTCACTGTTTGGCCCATTGGCTTTTGTATGGTCTCAGTTCTGCCTGCAAAACATAAATAATCTAGTAAAGTGAAAACATTAAGGGAAAGGTATTCCCACCAACAATTTTGAGAAAATATAAAAATACTTGAATGGAGGGGGAAAAAAATAGAGGATGACATTTTTATTCATTTTGGCTGTCTAGGTTTCCCTCTTTCATCTGTCACTGTGCTGTAATGCTCTCACCCCAGACTTCAGTATAGACCTGGAAGATGTCACTGTGGTTGTGTCCAGTATACTGTTATTTCAGCACTGACCTGTAAGAGGCTTTTCATTTAAAAGGTATTACTTTCTGCAGTTTTGTAAACCCGATAAAAATTTTCACATCCTCAGGAAATCACTTGGTCACCAAAAGGGGAGGTGTTTTTTACCTCTGGTTTCCAGCTGGCCATCAGCTGAAAAGATGATTTCCCTCCCCACCCCCACGTTTAATGAAAATTTTCCATTTGTTAAAATAGTTCTACTACTGATTACAAATTGTTATAAAAAGACGGGGGGGGGGGGGGGGGAGGAGAAAAAGCCATTAGTTCCCGTATTTTATGTAAGGCTGTGGTCTACGGTCTACTTAATGCTTGCACTGTTTTCTTCCCATTTTTGTCAGGAAAGCATTGTCAGCCACCACACTTGTTAGAAATATTGTCCTGTTTTTTTTCACTAATTCCTGAGATGCTAACATCCCTTGAACAAAACACTGGAACAGACCAATTTTTCTTAGTTTATGCAGATTGAATTCTGCAAACAGGACACAATTTATTGGGCTCTTACTATTGGTGGATTACAGGGAAGAAGCATGCAGCTTATCAGAAATGCATTCAGCTCATGTTATTTGCCAGAAAGAAAATCATCCTTAGTTAACCGCTAGAAAGTATCAGGACACAGGCAAATGATGAATTACTTCTTTCACATAGTTCTTGTTTCCCTCAAATAAAACATAGGCATAATATTTCACAAAAGGTCTCCCTGCACTTAATGTACTGCGCTCTCCAGAAATGGGTAGTGGAATAATTACTCTTCTGACATCAGCAAGTAAGTACTGATATATTTCTTTTCTAAATATTATGCATTTTGTTAGGGATATTGCTGATGTATTGGGGTGGTTGAAATGTGTTTGTACAAGTTGATTCACCTTGGATGGATGAATTAGAATGCTATAATCCCTTGATGTTACGTGTTATTCCATTACCTTGCTTTGCTTTTGTACTGCTTCATAGCATTAAAATACTATAAAGGAACACAGTTACAAAGAATTTACTTCCCTCCTTCCTCAGAAGTGGATGCTGCAATTTGCAGTTCAGAATCTTGGAGGATCTTCTGCAGCCTGAGAGGCCTGAGTGTGTTTCTGCTTCTCTTTGGTTTATCCTGTTTGATAGATAATTCTGATGTGCAGAAATTTGCAGTTCGTACCAATACCAATAACGTGAGAGAGAATGGAAATGGAACTGTGATGACTTGGAAAACGCTATTTGAGGGTGTACTGAGATGGGGAGGCTGGAGGTCCCTCTGAAGTAGTAAGCCAGTGACAACAGCACTGTAAGCTGGCTGTTAGCTGAGGCAGATTTTTTTTCTTAACATCTTCAACTAATGCTGCAGTAATTTCCTATTTCTTTGGTAACCTGTGCACTGAATTGCAAATCCATTTAACATCTGGTTATTCAATGATTAGCTACTTAGCACTTGCAGAATTTGTCCGTATTGAGCAGCTGTGATTGTTATTCATGCTAATAAGGCAAAATCGGTTTCCTGTGAGACAGCTTGCTGAAGTAGCTGCCCTGACTTAATGTTGCAGTTATGTAGAGTATACTACAATAATTGTCCTGCCTACTGATTTTGTAAGTTCCTATATGCAGCAGGTTAAGTTTGTTTTTAGTGGAGAAATTGCACTGTAAATTGTCAGTCACAGCCTAATTTCCAACTTTTTTGTCTTTCCACTGTGCCTTTTTTACCCAACAACCACCTGAGAGAATAAATCAAGAAGTTTTTCCCATTTTGAGACATGATCTTTCTTACCAAAGAGAAGCCCCATATGAACTCCTCCCTTTTATCGCTCTTCATGCACTTCAGTTCTTTGCATTCCTTATTGCAAGCTTTGACTCCGAAAAATGTTGTCTATGTCAGCTCTGTCCCATGCCTTAAATCAATTAATTCCGCTCTCTTGTGAGAAGGCGGGAAGCTCCTGACGCTTCGGGATCTCTCCCTTTAACCTGCAGTTTCGTGATCAGGATAAGCTAGTACTGCTGGTGCCAGAGGCAGACCCAGTTTTATCGCTGCCCTTCTTCCTTCCTGCATGCTGACACAACCAACTGTGCAGTGAACTGAATCGGGGGGCAGATCCGAGTGAAAAGAAAGCTAATCTGTTTTTCTTTAAAATGGGGTTAAACCCAGATTATTATATTTTTTTGTCTAGTTCACTGCACTACCCCCAGAAGCACTTGTGCTGTCGCAGGGATCAAAAGGGCACTGGGAAGTCAAACACTTCCAGTGGTATTGATGCACTATGTGGGCATAAATTAATTGTGCAGCAGGTGTGCTACTCAAAACTAATTGCTGAAGAAGACTGTATACTACAAACTGCAGTCCATCAAATGAATTCACCTCCTCCTGGGGAACGGGGGCTGCTCTTTCTCACCAAGGTTCTGTAACTCCATTTCTCTTAATTTTTTTGTGTGGACATGTTGACACAAAACCTGTTTTTAAGTAACCCAAGAGTAACAGGAGACAGCAAACCACCACCACCAAAAAAAAAAAAAAAAAAAAAAAAAATCAAAGTAATCTGTTTCTTTGGCGTAGGGCAGAATTGATAGGTATCTTAACTGTAATGATGCTTTGATATTGTTTCATATGAGACAGTTAGTCATAAGTGAACTAGGAAGTGAAGTTTACATGAAAGTAATGTAAGGTTCAGGAACACACAAACAGCTGTAAAACGAGGCAGTTTTAGGTCTCAAATAATTTAAACTCTCTATTAATGACTGGGATGATGGAACAGTCTACGCGCTGACTTTCAGTAGGTTTCAGTCTACAGATCTGCAGGAGTGGGAAATACCTTGTGTAGTAGTAATCTTTACTAAAAGGATATGAAGAACGTAGTAGGTGACAAACTGTCACCTTTTGTTGAGCTGTTGGAAGAGATCCACACATGTCGCTGGCTGTATAAACAGCAGCATTAACTGCAAGATCTACAAAGCAGTCCTTCCAGTTGACTTGGCGCCTTAAATGAAGCAGTGAGCCCAGATTTGTGCACTGCGTTTCAGGGAGGATGTGGGCCAAAAGGCTAGGGGGTACATTTGTCAAGTGCCTGGAACAAGAAACGTGTGAGGAATGACAGGAGAAACTGTGATAGCTGAGCCTGCAAAGAAAACATCTGAAGCCAGATGTGATAACTGGTCTTAAGATATTGAAAGAAAAGAAAGGTCATAGGAATTAAGCTTATTTATTTGGACTATGATACTCATTGTTGCTATGCAGAAGTACTAGTTCTTGCTGCTATGAATGGCCCAGTGTCCTGAAGTAATAAATATAACTTTCCACAAATGCAAATGTGATCTCTCTGGGGCTTTGTTATAACATCTGGCAGTGCCTAAGATTCTCTGTGAATCTCTTTGTGAGGATAAAAATGCTCCCATTGCAAAAAGATGATTCTGCTGGCAGCGTTCCCAAGCCGTTCTCGCTTGCCCTTTCGCAGACCGCCTCCTGGTTTGGATGGTGCTGCTCGGTCTGTTGTTGTCTCTGTTTTCAAGTTCGTAACTCCTGAAACAATAACGACGTTCTGTCGTGGGGCTCTTCTAACGAGAACCTCTGTGAGTGGGTCCCCAGCTGTCGCTCTTCACTCGGAGAGATCCCAATAGCGCGGTGCCTTTCCCTGCTGCACTGCCCCTTCCTCCCTGAGGGATCTCCTGGAAGCGCCCTTCAGCTGTCCATACTGGGAACATTTAGGGAATGCTGCTCTTGGCCGCTGAGAAAGCGCTTAAGGAATGAATGTTCGTAAATATTCATGGTGAATTATGTTTTGATTCTTGCGTTATTATTTTGCTGACTTCTTAGGAGCCTATTCCTGATCCCAAATGCTGAGAAGTGATAAATAACTACTTATGTTTTGGCTGCAGTTCTTGAATTCATGGTTGTTTTTTCCTTGAATGCCTGTTTGAGGCAATCTGCACTTAACCATCCACAACCACTCATGCAGAGGATTCCAGCACAGCAATTTTATACCTCTTCGATTTGATTTTTCCAGCATGCAGTTATATGTTAGAATACCATTTTCTTGTGAGCAAAGGTTGGCTGGGAACCACTGTACTATTTCCTGGTGAATTCTGTGCTGGATCTGGATTGCTGGGTTTTATCAGAATAATAAGAAAAATTTATTTGATGCGGAAAGTGCACTAATCCATCCATGAACATGCCTCCTCTTTGGGGCTCTTTTATAACCTCCCACTTAATTTTCTGTACCTTTTGGGGAGAACTGAGGCCATGGAGCCTTGAAAGAATGAAATGATGCTACGTTTTCTGTTTTTGCTGCTGTCTGGCTTGGGGTCATACAGAACTGGTGGTTACTACGATACTACTGTATCGCTCCTCTTTCTCTCCCTTGCTCTTTAGCTCTCCTCTTTCACTCTTGCTCACTCGCTCTTTGTAGCCCACTGTTCCGCTCACGTGTGCTCTTTTGCTGTCTCTCTCTTTGCACTAAGAAATGTTTAGCTGCGTATGTAATGACAAAACTGGACTGAGCAGACCTCAGTAACAGGAGCAGCTGCTCTTTCTTCTGCAGAAAAGTGCCCTTGATCCCCTTCTACCCACCAGTGAAACTTCCACGCTGTCCCTGATGGGGTATCCTTGTGAGCAGATGTTTGGATTTCTGTCTCTCCACCTAACACCAGTTGTTAAACCAGGGTTCTGCGGTGACAGTCAAACAGGGTGACAGAGGGAGGTAAACGAAACTTCTGAGGTGACCTTTGATCATTTTCCAAAAAGATTATGTTACGGTGAGCCGGAGCGAGGTGCTGGATGTGGTAAATGCAAAGGTACCCTTCTGCTCTGCCTCCCTAATTTTTTATGATTCCTGGATTAATACATATTCCATTCAGAGCTCTTGATGCTTTCGATCTTTCTCAACCTGTGTGGATTTTCCTAACAGAACTCAAAATTACCTTCCTCAGGATGGAAGGTTATGTGAATTACTTAGGCTCTGAATCTATTGCCTCAGGGAGAAAAACACGTCAAACGCTAATATTTAGTCACTGCTTTATTGCTTCTATCTGACGTTCGCATATTGCTGCTGTGCACTTTGCCTTTTCTTTGTTCTTAATAAAGAAACCAAAAGCCACAAAACCTCACGTGTTCTGAGGCCGCAGAGCACCCATCGTTCGCTTCTACGTTCCTTTTGACTAGGAGTCTTGTGACGGATGCACAGATCGTTCAACCCAGGATATGAGCGTGTATCAGGCTTCTCTGAGGGGTCAATAAACAATGCCAAAACGCTCTTCAATACCACTTGCCAATCCTTAGCTTAGTTTAAAAAAAGCTAGGAAGGTCTGTGTTTTCAGCCCTGATGGAGTACCTGCAGTATGCTTCAAGGAAGGTTGGTCCCGGGCCAAGTGATCTACTGAACAGTATAAACCTCCATGGGCTCCGTAGGGGTCATGGAAAGACTCTCTTAAATTAGAACTGCTGGCTTCTGAAATTTGCTTGTGTTCAACTCGGCTTAAGCTCTTGAACAGGCAGTTTGCTATATAATTATATAGGTATGCAAAACATTTCTTTTGTCTGTTTTAAATTGCCACAAGTTTCTGGCTGCACATGCACATTTACAATTTCATAATTTTTGTATTTTAGAACTAACATTTTATTCAAATCAATTGCTAATCATTGAGAGTTTATTAAAAAATGAGTTGGAAATGTGACTGTCTAGGAATGTAACTGAGTGATTTTTTTTCCCTCCTCTTCCCCCAATAAATATTTAGAAAAGCCTTGAAACTAGTATTAGTAGGATGCAATATAATCTTTCTGGTTTGTACAATGGTTGCTGCTATTTTTCTAGTTTTAATTGCCCACTGAAATCTCTCAAGTAAAAGTAGTTTTCACAAAGAGAAGGAGAAAGATTTCACCTCAACTATTTCAGGTGACATTGTCCTATTAGTTTAATCTTTGCATGCACAACTAATTAAATTTGGTATTACATTTTGAGGATAGAGTTAAGCTCAATAAAAAGAACAGCTCTAGAAATTGGATGTTCTAATATTTGCTTTTGGAAGGATTACATTTTTTTTTGCCTTAGTTTAGCAATGATGTTTGGCTTCTCCAAAGTTTTATTAGCTAATTTGTTTGAGACAACAGATACCAGATAAGAGAAAAATTTGATGAATGGTAATGGTCAAATGGGCAGTGTCAGCATTTCTAACGAGTAAATACAAGACGATTGTCAAAACTGCCGAAGCTGGGCTTTTAATAAGTGTCCTGCAATGATCTGCCGAAGCGGTGCTCGCTCTCAGGATGGTGGCTCTGCTGAAAGCTGTCCTGAGTGCTTGTCAGAGCCATCAGCGCTGCCTAGCGCTGTGGTTGCTCAGATGCTCTCACCCCGTAGGCAGTGTTTCAGTGGTTAGCCTGTCCTGTTTCACTGGCGAGCCCAACGCTGTTTGTAGTTAAACAATATCTGTGTAAGCAATAAGACTTTAGATGCTGAACACTTTGTCTTCCTTTAGGTTAGTTCCTTCCTTCCCTTGCTGCTTATTTCCTTGCTCCTTGCCATTTTACTACTATTTAAATTCTGCACGCTAAGGATGATTTTCCTCCATTCCTTCTGTGGAGCAATAGCTCAGCCAAGACACTGAAAGTCTCGTTTCCATTTCTTTGTGTGGCCCAGTAAAACATCTGGATGTAAAGTCAGCACCTTGCTGGCTGTCTGCTCTTCTTGGCTGAGCAGAAAATAGTCTGAGCTGGTTATTGTTGAACTTGTGAGATTTGTTTAGGCATCAGCTTAAGTATCTTGTTAGTTTTGTTTAAAAGTAATTTATAAAAAATACATTAACCTTTTTTTTTCTATATACTGTGGAATGGTCAGCTGTTCCTAGGGGGAGTTTTTAGTGATGTGAACGTCACGGAGAAGTATTGTAACAGAGAAAGATTTAAGGTAATGTTGCAAACATAGTGTGTTTCAGGCACTAGTTCAAATACCCACAGGAATCTTTTTTTTTTTTTTTTTTTTTTTTTTTTTTTTCCCCTCTCCTAAGGAGTTTTTGTTTAATGCTGAAGTGTAAAGTCTGTCATCCTGTTCCATAAAATTCTGATGGCTAGAGCAAAAATCTGCAGGAGTAAAATGCACTTTTCTTTGTACAGGCAGAAGCATAATTCTAATAATTTGAGCAGGATTAACTCTATAGAACAAAAAGTGTGTGAGGCGTGTAATCTGGGCTCCAAAGGCTTCGTGATGTTTACTGCGATGTTTAAATCCTTCGTGCCTCAGTGTAGTCATCAGCGAGGTAAAGGTGGTCTGTTCTGAGCCTGCCAGGAGCGTTGTGAAACTCACTGGCTTTAGTGTGCTTGGCAATGCTACAATAAAATTCTTTCTATTTTAAGGCATTTTTAATTTGAGGATGTTTCTAGATTATGAAATATTTTCCTTATGTTTCTAGAGATGAAATATTTTGGATGCTTAAGTCTTTCCGTGCCTATGTGCACAGGGAGCCAAGATCTGTAAGTCAGGGTGGTGGCTTCCATCTCCAGAACTACAACCTGCATCTCCTAGTGTGTCAAGCAAAAAGAACAGTGAAATATTGACAAATACTAAAATATAAACCCCCAAAAAAGTCAAGAATTGATGAGAACATTAAAAACTGGTTGTATAATCAGCTTGTGACTTTAATTTTATAGCTCATTTGTTAAAGTTTTAGGATTTAGGGTTTATTTTATTCTATTTTAAAACCTCAGCAGCATGTATGGAAGTGCACTTGGAAGTCTTTGAAAGAACAGTTCATCTTCCTTTGAGTCAAATAGCATGGAAAACTGGTGTTTGGAGACTTAACCCCAAACAAGTCTAAAGGATCTCCAGTAGCAATGTCTGGATATGTCTGCATGTGAGCCTAGATTAAATGGAGGAGGATGAGGAGTGAGTGAAGGAAGAAATATTATACTCCTTAGCAAAGTTTTCTAAATTCAAAAATAACAGACTAACTGGGAACTTCTGTTGTTAATTATGTAAGAGCCTCAAATCATTTTTTTTTCCCTGCTCCTGCTTGGCATGGAAGGTATGTGTTTACAATTTCAAGTAGTGAGTCTTAAAATATACCAGGTAAGAATTTGTGCTCTACTGATAAGATCTGAAACCTTCCCTATAACTGAAGTACTTTTCTGCCCTCAGAGCCAGTTTGGATGTAACACCCTTCTGCATGCCATGAGTTGAAACACCCATTAACAAGCCTTTAATGAGCCTGTAGCTATTTCATTCTTGGAATGAGATGCTTATGTGCTGTGGTGAAAATCAGATTATTTCAAACATCTGAGTAGACTTTATCTGGGTTCATGTAACTCAGATTGCTGCACCTGGGAGTATTTTGGACCACATCTGCATAGAGCAGTTCCAAACCCTGAGGTAGCTGCTGCAATAACCAGCTCTTAGTTTTTGGCAACAGTTAGAAACTGGTATAGTTTAGGTGTTCTTTAAATATGCTAGGAATTTGGGATAAGACATATTTTGTGAAGACTTTTGTAAACATTTTTTTAGCACTTAATTTTATCCCTCTCATTCCAGCAAATTTTTTTTTTTTTTACTTTGCTGGCCTCTTGCTTGATAATTCTCAATTTGATGGAAAGATAGTTTTTTTTTTTTTTGTTGGTTGTGTGTGTGTGTGTGTGTGTGATTCTATTTTAAATCTGTTTTGGTTTTCTGGCTTCATTTAGTTAGATGCTTTTAAGCTTTTGATGCAACTAATTCCAATAGAGATCTTAGAAAACAAACACCCCTCCACCTCCCAAACCCTGATAACCACGTAGGAAACTCCCAGGTAGTTGAGATGGGGAAGGTTAGCAGTGGAGACACATTTGTTTCCTTTATTTAGCAATTTCTTTTAGAAGTTATTGGAACATGCAAGACAAGTTGTTCCCTGAACATCACTGGTGTGTTACTACTTTTCACCTGCACGTTTTGTTCTCTAAGAACCATTTCCAGAATGGTTGTCATGGATTTTGTGCAGCATCACGACTTTATCCAGATTAGATATGGGCCCAGGACGCTTTTTGACTGAAGGTCAGATGATTACTTGATCAGGCATAATATTTGTACAAAGACAAGATTTAGTACATTTGAAGTGATGAATTGAGTTACTAAATCGGTGTGTATACTGCAGCCTGACACTGAGATTCCCTAACATCAACAGACCTTGGCCTTGGTACGACTGATGAAGATCACATGCATCTTTCCCTTTCTCACTAGCCCATCAGATGATGGTTGAAAACGGTGTTGAGTTCTGGCTCGCAATGGTTATTTGCTTGGGTCTAGAGGTTTCTTCTGCACTAAATGTAAAGAAATAATAAATCTACAGCAAGTTAAAGGTTAAATCAATGTGCTTAATCTAATTGTTAGCCAGATCAGTGGTGACACTTGAACAGAGTCGTTTTAGAGAGGAGAACTCAGCATCATCTCGACTTCAATATGTTAAATTCTTCCGTCTTGCCTGACTTAAACGTGCAGATAATGTTGCCCACCTTCCTTTTTCCATCTTTCTGCCAGGGATAATTGTGGTAAAAAGTCAATATTAATATGCAGTAATTCATTTTTGTATTGTTTTTGTTTTTGACATACATAAATATCTCTAAGTTACAATGATTTGGACAGACAGTTAAAAATAAAGGCAAGAAAAGAGCACTTGAAAGAGGCATTTTTTTCTTAGAAGCTGAAATTTCCCTATTCATTCTGTAGCAGTGCTCTGGTGTACAAACAGCTAGAATCAAAATGTGAGTTGCTTTCCTGGTGATGTTAATCATTTTTTGTATCTTCCAAGAGAGGTGTTTTGTTTTGTTGTTTGGAGGGTGTTGTTGGTTTTTTTTTTTTTTTTTTTTTTTTTTTTTTTTTTTTTTGGCAGTTATAACATTATACTTCGATTACTTCGATTGCTTTCCTCGATAGTGCTGTAGATTTCTGAACGCTGGAGTAGCTTTAGCCTTTATTAAAATAACATCAGTCAAAGATACAGAGGGAGCTGTTTGCATTCAAAGTGTGGGGGCTCACATGAGCCAGTAATGGAAAGTTAGCAGTGGTTTGAGTTCATCGTGGAACTTATGCCAAGAACATTCCTGTATGGAAAAGTCTGCGTGTACTACATGAAACTTTGTGAGCATGGCCGGTCTCTTTTTTAGATGAAAAGAAGCGTTTTGTCAGTGTGGGAAAAACTGAGACTTAATTCATGTTCCTTGAGCAAGTCTTCTGTACTTTTTGGTAAGTTAACAAAAAGGTTGAGGTTTTCCAACATCCCAACAAGGTGTTGGAATGTTTTACTTTAAGAAAAGGTTATATTAAAAAGTCTTTTGTATAGATGCACCAGTAAATATGGAGACGTTTGCTTATTTACACCTAACTTCTGCTTTTTAATTCACGGGAAAATAAGCTTTCATCTAAACTACACTGACAGCCAGTGTTCAGAAGTCTGTTTGCACCTAGGGACATTTACTTTTGTTTTTTTTTTCCAATAAATAGGCTTCTGTTGTTTGTACTAGCTTTGGAAATCATGTCAAGTACATTGCATTAGATTAATCCCGTAATAATTCTGGCATTTGAGACTGTAAGCCAAGTATTAGGAAAAGAAGGGTCATAACCTCTAGACATTGAATACATGCTGTTAGTCAGAGATTCCCGTTATAATGCTCAGTGTCTGCTACTTCTAGCTGTGCACAACTTATGGCAGATGTGCATAAAAACGCCTTAATCACAAAACAAATAACTGCACGCAGCACTAAACTGCAGTTCTTGTCTGTTCTGTGTCTTGCCTTCTGTGACCTTACTGCAACAGGAGATTTATTTTGTCTTGGGGGTATCATGTTGAGTCAGGCTTTGAAATTGGATTTGTGTGTTACTTGTGCATAAAAGCACTTCCATTAAGAGAGAAGTATATGTATACACAGAGAGATATATTAATTATATCTGCTAGGTTTTATATTTATTTTGGGTTGTGTGCGTGGCAGTCGCTCTAGTTTCATGCTGTAAGTTACAGTGTACGGCTGAATCAAAATGATCTTCGCTTTGGTTTGCTTCTTGCTTTGTAAAATCTTATCAAATAAAGCTGTATATACTGAGGCCAGTTACTCATCATAAATCCTTAAAGTAAATCCTGGAGTACTGTATGAAAGTTCTGAAGTTATAAACTAATAAAATGTACTACTTCAATGAAATGTAGATAAAAACCTAAAAACAGGGAATGCTGATTTTAGTGCAATGATTTCTTTGTTTGTAACTGTATCTTCTGTTACCCCACATCACAAATTATACTTTTGAATTCATACTTTATTTTTTTGATGCATGAACTTTGAGAAAATGTCCGCAAAGATCTACAGCCCGGTTGGCACCAGCTAGAGGACACTTTCTGGATGGGATGCAACTCGAGTGTGTTTTACATGAAAGATTTTGTGTTGGTTTTCCCAGTGAGCTATTTATTAAAAATTGTTTAAGCATGTGAAGCTCAAAAACTAAAGTTGTTGCTTTTGCAGAGATTATCGGTCCTTATCTCAGTCGGAAGGAGCTCTGTGTGACTAAATTCGCAGTCACTGGCAGTAGCCTTGGATTTAGGGTGGGGGGAAAGAAGAAAGTCAGAATGTGCCAGCAGCTGTCTCATGCTGCTACGTGATATACTGCAGCTCTTTCTGTAATATAGAAGAGGAGAAAATTGTGGTGTTATGAATACCTATGTGAAAATAACTGTGTAGTGAGTCCTTTGCTAATTAACTAGAAAATTAATTTTTTTTTTTGATTATTTTTCCATGTTGAAATATCTGCTGTTAAAGGATAGGCGAACTTACATGATAGGAGTTGCATGAAATCATTTTTTTTTTTCAGGAGCTGAGCACTCTTTCTTTCTTTCTTTGACTGAAATTGGTTTGGATTTTTCTTCTAATGGTGCAATTTTTAAATTACGTTGCTCTTTGTAGGGGTGCATGTAAAACAACTTCATGCTAAAACTTGTCAGCATTTGCACAGCTCTAATACTGATTAAGCATTTTGAAGCAGATTTATTACTATAGATGTTTTTTGGCAAAGGTTTATATTTGCATCCCAAAATAAATAAATACAAAACTTGCTTTGCTGTGTACTCTCACAACCTGCATGCATTCGGAAATTCCCCACGTTTTTGTTGACGCTTTTTTAATAAGAGAATATTGTAACTGTGCTCCAACAAAATGTTGAGGCTGAAGATATTAAGATAATTATTTTACTGATAGTATGCCCCCTAAAATACTGAATTCATGACTCTTGAGTTTATTACTTAAGCTGACTGTTTTCTAGTAGTTAAACTGTGGCAAATATCATCTGTCATTTTGATCTCATAAGCAGAATTTCTGGCCTCATTAGCTGAGACTTGAATATGATCATACTGGTACTACGAAAACTAAGGCTGTCAAAAAAGATCTATGAGCTTGCATGTTCTAATAACCTGGAGATGTGGAATTTTATATAAATGTATTGGAGCATCACATTATTTGAACAGTGAAGAGGGGAGATTAGGCCTGTCTGATATGAGAGGACGAGTAAGACTTGCTGTTATCAGTGTCACTGTAGAGCTAAACTTCCCTCCAAAGCCATATTCGGTCTCGTTCGCACGAAAGTTGACCTGTTACTTCTGTTAAATATAGCTGCTGTTAAATTGGGTCCGTCAAATAGCGGTAGTGATCATGCAGATAAATAGCTCCTAATAAGTTATGGTTTATAAACATAATTTAAATGAACAAATATTTGTTAATATTTAATATTTATTAAGCTAAGTATAACTGAATAAAACTATTTATTACTGCCCTGGAACCTCAAGCAAAATGGTGGAAGATTTTTCTTTCAGTGGAAGATTTTCTCAGTCATCTTGGCCTTGTCTTTTGCTAAAAAAAACTGCCTCAGTGAGTGAACCAGAAATGCAGTTATTTAAGAATTTATTGTTTATAAATTAATTAGCAGGTCAACTCAGACACTTTATGTAGCTTTTTAAAAATTTTGGTTAAAAGCACCAAACTGTGTAGTCCTAAGCTTTTATTTTGTCTTATTCCTTCTTACAACTGTCCTTCTCCAAAGTTATCTGCAATCAGGAAAAATAATACTTGCTAGTCTTCCGTCTTGTTTTTTCTTCTGATTGCTTTTCTTTTTTTATTTACAATACTATACGTGTGGCGCTGATCTGAGGGAAATAAAACATTATTAAGACAATTAAAAGCTCGGTGCCCCTGGCCGCCCGCGAGTGCGGCCGAACCGCAGAGCGGGCCCTGCCTCGAGCTCCGTGCTCCCTCGGGATGCCCTGGCGGCACGTCCTCTTGGGGCGGATAAGTTTGGTTTTTCTTTTTCCTCCAGTGCCTGGAAAAGAATAAATGGAGCCCAAAATGAGCCGAGCTGGCTTTGGAGGGATTTCTAAACGTGTGCAACGTTGGGGAGTGCCTGGAAGCTCTTAGATACTTCGAAAATTCTGCCTCTAGTTAAACGCATGAAATCCTCTCATCTCTTTAAATCGTTAAAGAATTCAAATGAAGATCGGAGTCGCTAATGCCTGTGCGAGTTAATTGTATTCTCGCACAGCTTGGGAGTAGTTCCTAATATTTTTGGTCTTTCATTTCATTTTTCAGATTTCCTTTGGAGAGCAGCCGCCTGCTCTGTCTGTGATCTACAATGAGTGCCAAATCTGCGATCAGCAAAGAGGTTTTTGCCCCACATGATGAGAGGATGCTGGGGGCTGTCCAAGTGAAAAGAAGAACGAAGAAGAAGATCCCTTTCCTGGCTACTGGCGGTCAGGGCGAATATTTAACGTACATCTGCCTGTCAGGTAAGCTACACGATCTTGACGCCTCGCTGTCTTCTGCGGTTTATCCTTGAGGTTTGATTAACGGATCGGGTGTTATCCGTAGCTTTAGGGAGCTGGATGGCTTGCACATTAGTAGCCTAAGTAGAGAGTTATGATAGTTGCATCTTTAATCGTGGTAGCTTTGAGTGCCTGGCTTCTTAATATTTATACCATATGATAAATCAAACAGATGGTGCCAGTGTTAGCAGTGAGAAGATCTCCCATAGCGTAGCTGGAGAGCATGGACAAGTGGTGTTCCTAGATATTTTATCTGTCTTCAGTCATTGAGGTTAAGAGCTTTCTTGGAGGGATGAACTTTATATTTTATCTGCTTTTTATGCTCTTAAATTTTTTGTGTGTTTGAAGCAAATATGCTTTCCTTTCTTTTCACGTTTGCCTCTGTGCAGCACCAGTTTGTTAGGTCCATAGCTTTCAGCTGGAATATTTTCATCTTATTAAACGAAGCAGTGCTGCTATGTATCATCGTCTGATTTTAAAGGGGGTAGAAGATAGAAATACTTGCACTGAAGGAGAAATGGAAGTGTAAAGACCTCTTTTGAGAAGTCATGGGGGATCAGGGAGAAATGATCTGGTTTTTGATAGTTTGTGCAGGTGAAAATCATTGAATGGCTCTAGGGTTTTACCAGTGCGAGGAAGAGTTTGAATTTTGCAGAACAGACTTGGTAGTAGTTGTTGTGTGTTGTTTTCATGTTTTTACTCTTTCTGGTGAAGGTTCAGGTAAATTTTTTAAAATGTATGAATTAGAACCATTGGTTGGGTAACTCATGACATCTTGGATATCTGACCCAAGATGAATCAAATCTAAGTACTGTAATGAAAGCATTCTACCGAAGAAAATAGACATTATTACAGTTTTTCTGACTTATTTAAAATTAGAATAATTTAAGAAAACTTATCCAAAATTTAATCTATAAAACATTATTTTCCACAGGGAATAAACATTGAAATTTTAGAACAGTTGAAAAAAATGAATGTTTTTTACTTTAAACTGCTTTCATATTCCCTTGTATATTTGGAAATAAATATCTTGCAGAAGAAGGAACCTAGAGTTGAACTGTGTGTGGATTTCAATTTTTTTTCGTTTGTTTTTAATCTTTTCTGCTAAAAGAAGCAAGGTAAACGAGCAATTTGTCAACTGAGTTTCACATGTTCAGTTTGATCTCTTTCCTTCCTTCCTCCTGTCCTTGCTGCCAAATGGTATGAAATGTTTAGGCTTGTCAGAGAACCGTTTCATAAATAGAGAATAGTAGACCTGCTTTTTCCTGTTGTCTTTATAAATATTTTCCTTATGCATTTATTTGAACAGTTTAATTTAGGAAAGCAGCGGAGCTGTCGGTTTTTGTTATTAATGGTTACCTTAGTGTAATGCTTTGTCTTCTGATTTAGCTGGTGACTCTCTTTAAAGCTTGAGCAAGTCTTGGGTAGCAATGTCATTCTAGGTCCGAGGCTGTGTGGAAGAGTCTTTGCCTGTAGTCTGCCACTTCGGGTGTTCGGTTAGCCTAAGGTCGTATCCATCAAATTTCTTTTGCTTCCCAAAGCATCTGTTCTAGCTTCTGCCTCCTCCTCTTGAGCAACAGTTCATCTGTCCTAACATCCTGATTTTTTTTGTTCTTTAATCTGAAAATAATTTACTGCAGATTTCTTTTTTAAAAAAAAAAAAAGAAAAAAAAAAAAAGCCATTCCTTCTAAAATAATGCCAGGCAGTTACATTATAGCTAAATGGATATAAATGGTATCAATAGGGAAAATCCTGAAACAAGAGATATTTCTTAAAACAGTGTATGTATGTGTGTGCAATCTCTTCTTGTATTTTTCTCGTGGTTGATTGCCTGTATGGCCTGTTCTTTTAGTTCTTTTAAAAATGTAAGCAAGCTGCTTCTTTGAATACTTTCTGGTTATTGGGGTGGCATTTACCTTTATTTCAGTTGATTGTCCGAAGGGAATTTGAAAGCAGTTCATGATCCTGATCTGCCTGTAGTTTACACCTATTTCCAAACTTGGATTAGAATTCAGTTGCCTGGAGGCAGGTATCCAGTGTGATTCTGTGACTTCCAGGGATATCCAAACTTTCCTACAGATACTTCTCCGGAAAGGCAGTAAATCCCATGTAGCCTCTTTCACATACTTGTCCACACTTAATTGGCAGATATCTTTGATGTCCTAGGGTGCTTTAAGCGATCCCTTACGTTTTTAGGCATATCAGTCCCTCCCTCTGAGTTTATGCATCTTACCAGGGGGAAAAAATAAAAGTACTGAAAGGAAGAAGTGCTCTGTGAAGTTTTTGGAAGACTGCTGTTATTTTTGAAGTAAATGGAAGATATTTTCTTGGATTCTCTTTCAAATTTCTTTCCACTGCAAACTATGTTTAAGACTTTAAAAATGTAGAAAGTAAAGCCCAATGACTATTAATGTAATAGTATATCATATCATTTAGATGTGTACCTGCATATGTGTGCATTAAATACAAGCTGCGGAGTATATGCTCACATGTGCTAACGGCAACAAGGCAGAACAGATTTCTCGTTCCTTTTTGAGTATTTTGCTTTGCCGTTCTCCCCGTATAAAAGAGCTTCAAGGAAGAGTTTAAAAATTGGTTCACTCAGACTCTTCCTGAGACTTGTGGCTGGGATATGCTTTGGGGATGTAAGAATTGCAGGTTTGAACCCTCTCTGGCTGAACAGGAAAATGAATCTGTGCGTCTCTTCTCTTAAGCAAATGTTCAAATCACTAGCCTGTTCCAGAAGCAGGGCTCAGCTCTTCTGCCCTTGGCAGTCCACTCTTTCAAGTGTCCAGCACCATGCAGTCAGCTTCAGGGTGCTGATGCTGCTCGTGACGAAGGGATAGAGGTATGATCTGTGCTTGCAACTTCCTGTGGGTTAATTCCATTCAAAAGGTGGAAATTTTTGCACCATCCTTCTGGGGAACCTAGCCCTCTTCTGCTCCCCACCTCCATGCTGATGTGTAGCAGCCAACATGGATTTGAAAAGAACAAATAATTCTTATACATCTAATGTTTTTTTTCTGCAGCAGGATTATACATATTAATATGTATGCTGATGTCCTGATTTCAGCAGAACTTTTGACATTGAGCACAAGAAGCATCCAGGGTCTAAATTAAAACCACTGTATGGTGGGCTGCAGAACTGTATGTGGCGATCCCTTATGCATGGCTCTCCATAGATTAGTGGGATTCTGCAGGGGCTTAAAACCAGTTTTATTAAATGTGTTTGCATATTTAGTATGCTTGACAATCAATAGACAGCAAGAGACTGGGGAGAGGACTGCCTGGATGTATGAATTTGAGGACAGTACTAGAATTCCAGACAGGGGACAACTGTTTTTGCCACTGTGGTTAAAGAGGATAAATTGCCTTTTGCTATCTCTGATGGATATGAAGCAATTACGATTTCAGTTCTAGCAAGAAGGAGTTGTGTCGTATGTTAAAAGAAAAAAATGTCCTATGGTAAGGACAAGTTAATGTTAGAATGGAAATTCCACTATTATCCCTCAAGAGCAAAAGATGATGAAGCATGTCTCTGAGCAACAAGACTCGGTGACTTTCCATTTTTCTGTGGTACAGTGCAAAGTGTGAGAAGCGAAGGGCCTAACTCCGGGTTTTAGTTTCCCCTTGAAGGCGTGTGCCTTCATGCGAGGTGTTTTGACACCTCATTTGGAAGCACCTTAGTCAGCCTTTGACTCTGGGCCTATTTTTGCTGTTTTTTCTGAGTACTGGCAAAGTGTAATGACTAGAATGTCTTCGTGTGCTGAGTTTCTTAGACAATTTGCTTTGGCTTTTGCTGAGAGTAATTTGATGATTTACTGTTGAGATCTGAATTTGTCTGCTGAAGCAATACCCATAGAAACTGACTTGTTAAGAAGGTTATAAAATACTGGGGGATAGAAAATGTCCTGCCAAGTTGGGATTTCATTCAATTAGGATACAGAAATCCAAGCATCAGCCAATTATAATATATTTGTATACTAATCAGTGTGCAACTGACTAATTGCATGATTTGTTAAAACTAGAATTAGTTTTCCTTTGCATTGATCCGAAAGTACGTTATCAGATAATTGTGGTTTGTTTGCATTTCTGGAAATCTGGAAAGACATGCTGAGCAGGGAGAGAAGAACGCAGGGCTGAAGCGCCTATCTTCCTCTCTTAAGTCTTTAGAATAATGGATGGGATGCGTTGATTAGAATCAAATGTTGAACAGAGCAAAAGGGGAGAAATAAGGGAGAGTCTGCCTTAAAACTTGTATTTGAAGCTTGAGTTTGCACTTGACAATACAAAATACGGACTTGCTTAGGAGGAAATACTCATTAATGCTCCGAAGCCGTGAACCTGAAGCCGGTCACCAGAAACCGATGGCAGGTCGGAGCGAGAACACTGCAGCAAGACTGCTCTCTGCGAAGGTGGACGCTGAACGGCCGGATCACCGCAGCCTTCTACCTCCTCCTGACAAAGCTGGGCCAGCAAGCACAGCCAAGAGAGATCTTCTGGGAGTTACTTAGTCGAAGAAGAACAGCCGAGCGAGCAGTAGACAGATGGGAAACACAGAGGTGGGGTGGCTGTAGGCAGAACAGAGAGGATGAAAACTGAGTTTTTTTTTTTCCTTAATGTAGGAAAGGATCTGCCACAGAAAAAAGACAGGAAATTCAAAGCTGAAAGTGGGTATTTGTCACCTCCCCCACACTAGCAGACCTGGTGACAGTTATTGAATCAAACCTGAGTTTTAATTTTGCCACCATTGTCTTATATAATTGAAAGAAAATTGTTTAAAGTAACTTCTAGCCTTATTTAGAATTTTGAACTAAATATAAAATACTCAAAAGGAACTCCACTTCAGGAATATAGAGCGGTGATTTCTCCCATGACTGTGTGCATAAGTGTGTATGTGTTGTCATTTCCTCTGACATATTGTGATTGTGTTTAAGTATCTTTTAATATTAAAGACTTCAAATTTGTTATAGTGCCTTGGAATTGTTCCACTTTGTACGTATAGGCATGGCATTGACCTTTCAGAACTAAAAAAACTGTTGCAGTTGCAGTGACCTGAATGAACCAGATGGTTGCTTTTGATCCTGAATTCCTGCATGTCATCAACTCGCAGCTTGGCTGTACCAGTCTTTCTAAGTCCTTCTGCCAAAAGGAGCAGAATTTGAGTTTAAGTTTTAAAAGCCAAAATGGTTTTAAAACTATAAGTGTACCTCCTCCCTTCAACCCTCCCAGTTTTTTGGTTGTAATATTTTGGCTCTTCTTTCTTTATCATCTCCAACTTAAACTAACTTACTGTCATATCTAAGGGGGCTGGCTTTTATGTTGAAAGTACAGTCTTTCACGAATGACGCAAGTGAAGATGACAGGGCGTACAAAGAAATCATAAAAAATATACAAAAATAAAAAGTACATATTGAGGGTGGCTTTTGCTTCCTTCTTTAAATTTTATCTCATAGATAAGGCTTCCTCCAAAGGAGAGGCAGCAAGTAGTTGAAAAAGATATATATGGTTACCACTAATATACATATATATGTGTGTATATATATACACACACATATATATATGTTTTTTTTTCCTGATAGTATACAGGGAGACAGAGGTTTGCCTCATTTGTGGGGCCTTTTCTGTTTCCTTCTTCCTCACATTTGTTTTTTCTTTTAAGTAGACATAATAGGAACACTTTGGAGAAATTCTCTGATGCTTACTTTGTTTTTACCTCTTCTTTTAAATAGCTACCTAAATATCCGCAGAGCTTTTGATGAAAACTTTAAAATTTTTGAAAATAAAAGCTTACTTACACAGAGGTATAATATTCTCACTGGCCTATCTATGGAGTGAATTAAGGACCATGACAACCTTCCTGTTTTCTGCTTTAAAAAGTGAAAGGGGGAAAAAAAAATCCAGGCTCTATTTTAGAGCTTTCTTCCCTAACATGAGCCTCTAACAATGCCCGTGAGTTGCTCTGGGTTCATGCATTCGCCTTTTAAAGTAACGTAACTGCAAAGGTTCTGTACTCTGTTAAGTGATGGAAATGCAAATCCTTTTTTTTTTCATAACGCAGAACAAAACAAATAAACTTCTCCTTCCAGTTCTTCCAAGGAACAAGTTCTTAAACATCAGTACTTCGTCTTGATGATGGCTTCTTTAAGACGAAAGCTTAATCATTCAGATACCTGTAGGGTAGATGAGTGTCTAACTGTCCTGCTGCTGTTGTGTTCAATGACCTATATTTATTCCGAACTGGGCGCTGAGTTGGATGAAGGAGAGTGGTGGTACTTGAGCTACTGCTTAGCCTGGTTGCAGTTGTGTAGTATACGTGTGTGATACTACAGACAAACACAGACACGTGAAATACGTACGAGGGCTCCAGCTACTCCTAGCTGCTACCCGCAGGGCTTGTAGAAACCGTGGAAGCAGTTGCTTCCAGGAATGGTGGTTATTTATGACTGGTTGCGGCCAGACCTACCCGATGTCGTGGCTTGGAAGGTCGACGGCGCCGATGAGCAGCACTCTCAAAAGCAGCTTCCCTCTTGCGTCGCAGCTCGGTGGATTGGCTGCAAACGTTGACGTGTTGGGAGCAACGCTTGTACTACGTTGTCAAAATAGAATTACCTTCATCCGCCTACTATAGGTGATTCTGTGATACCGAATACGGTTCTTACAACTCCTGCTCCCTCCCTATCAGAACCTGTTTTTATTTGGTAGGTAGTCTGAGGTATCTCTACGGCTCTCAGAAGTTTTAGTCTAAATGCCATTTTCTTTTTAGTCATACTGAGTGCCAAGTTCCATTTTATAAAAGGAACTTCAAAATCTAAGCTGGGTAAGAGCCTTTGAAAAAATTTACCAGCAATCAAAACATGTTAGTGGAAGACTTGTGGCTTTTGGATCTGGACTAACTTCCTACTCCTCCTTATTGATCTCTCTGTGTTCATGTGGTTAATGTAGAAGAGGGAGGGAAAAAAAATAATAATTTCTTTGGCAGCCATGCTGTACTTAATGATCATGCTGTACTTATTCAGAATGGTCCCCTTAACATATGCTGATGTTTTGATCCTGGCTGGCTATGTGCTGTTGTTCAACTTAAATCCATTAAAAAAAATGGTTGCATTTGCATAGTGACAGATTTTGCTATAGCAAAGCCACGGAATAGAGCTTTTGAAAGTCTCTAGTCTAATACTTTTGCTTTCTCAACTTCTAGAAGGAAATTAAAAAAAAAGTGTGCCCCACTCATACCTGTCTCCCTCTCACTTTTTGTGATCTCATTTATGCATAGGAAATTTTCTGTATTGCAAACCTGCCCCCCATCCCCAAAAACTTGATGGCAGAAGTAAAGCACTCAGTCTTTTTATTTAACAGAACATAATTTTGCAATAATCAAAAGGGATAAATTAAATATTCTGTAATATGAAGCATATATTAATGTAATAATTTATTATGCACAAACTGAAATGGTAGAGTATAAGCTGTATGTTGCCCTATTCATCATAAATTAAGGCTAGCAAGATAACTCGCGCTTGGAATTTTGAGCTTCTTCAACGGAGGGATCCCCAGACGCCTGGAAAGGCCTACGGAAAGTGGTTAAGTTGCAGAATTCGGTTGCCCGCCTTTCATGTTCAGAAGAGGATGAAGCCTCTGTATTCCGTTGTTCATTCCTAGGAATTACTTGTGCGGTGTAGGTCTGCAATCCTGAAGGGTTGAACTGGCTTCCTTCAGTAAGTGCAGCATATTTTGCTGCGTTGTTTTGCTCAGAATGTGACGGATGCTTGTGTTTAATGTCAGGTTAAAGTGGCTCTCTGAAAGTCGTGCTGTCTTTGGAAGAGTTCTCTGAGTTAGTTATTGGGGCTGGTATCTTGTATATGGTTAAAAATATAGAACAGGAAATAAGGATATGCTGGTAAACAATATTTTATGGTACCTGTTCCTTTGAATTGAGTATAGTAACCATGTGTATAAGACCTGCATTAGTAAAAGTATCCTCTTCTCTAGCTCTGGTGGAAACCATTCTCGGTGTATCATGCTGGTTAAAATTGGATTTAGCCTAAGCAGTTTTCCTAGTTTTGTGGTCCTGGAGAGTGGCATCTGCAGTACCCTGACTCACTGAATCATCAGTTGTTGAACCTGAATAATACCGGATTAAAAAAAAAAAAAAAGAAAGAAAGAAAGAAAAAAGAAATCTAAGTTGTTCCCTCATCAGTATTGTGTCACCAGCTTGTAAATTCTTCTCTCCCTGCACATTGGTATATTTGGACTCCTTTAGTAGATAAACATCACCTTATCCTTTCACATTACTCTAGTGTGTCTGTAGGAGTGAAATCTTACAAGCTTTTGTCATACTTCAGCTCTTTGAAGTCTGTACTATCAAATGATTTTCAATACAGAACAGCACGTAAAAAATGTTTTGAAAAAGGATACATAAGTCTGTTAGAATATTGCATCAAGCATCTCTGTCATTAGGTAGGTTCTTATTGTTGTCTTGTAGAAGAAACAGATGAATAATACATTCCTGACCTTTGAATATTTTCTGTTTGTGACTTTTATCTATAAATAATCTCATAAAAGTGAATTAAATAAAAAAAAAAAAATAACAATCAGGGCTGAGCTTACACTGTGATTTGCCTGTATCAGTAATTCATCCAAACTGCTGCCATAGGAGCTCAGATATGAATCAAGTACACATTGCCTATAAAAATAAAGTAGGCAAGGAATCTTGAACAAATTCTGTCCAGTTCTCCCCCATCAGTGTAATATCAGAACATCTCGAACAGTAGAAGCTGTAGTGATAAAATAAGGTCTCAGAAATGCATGCATGTATGTATGTATAGCAATTGTTCTGTATTTATGGCAGGCAACATTTTCCCTCCAGACTAATTCTGTTAAGATTTTTATGTAACTTAGTTTTCATAATCTGATTATGCATATCCTAACAAGACGGAAGAACAGCATATGAAGGGTGGGGAAGCTGAGGGAATATAAACTATGCAAAGTTTTGTTGGCCTTGTATCAAGGAAGAACTACCCATTTGTCCAAGTTAAAACAATCTCTAACAATTTAGCTGGCCCTACTTCATAGGGAAAGTCTGTCGCACCCATTTGGTTGCTCTTTCACTTTGTTTATTAGAGCTCAAGAGCACATAATCCCTTTCTGCAGTCTCAGGGAATGAAGGAGCTGTAACTGTAATGAAACACAAGTTCTCCAACATGGGGGTGTTGAAGAAAAATTCATTTATGTGAAACCTAAGCCTCATTTTCCTTGATAACAGTTTAAGGAGCTGCCTAGATCTTTAAGTCGTCCTGAATTATAGATGAACTCTAAGCAGCTTCTCCTTGAGATGACTACTGTGAATCTTGTATTTGTAAATATGGTCAAATCCCTAAGATCCTCCTGTAGTTTATAGCTATCTAGCTAAATATAAATCAGGACAGTGTCTTAAGAAAAACTCAGATTATGCTATTTTTAAATAGAAGCCTGACTCTCCTGATTTTTGATGAGGTTGCACCTAACAAATTTAACTCTTCTCTGTGGGTATATTTAGCCTAACAAAGGGTTAGGTCCAAGACGAGTATAACGTTTGGTTGGTCTGAGATACTGCTGTGACAATGTGAAACATCTGCATCATGCAGCAAAGTTTCTTAAGCAGTTTTTATCCCTAAATGTAGCTGACTATTAGAAAGTAGCTTTAAGAATCTAGTTGTCCTTCTGTATTGCCCTCTCCGATTTCTTCAGAAGACAGTCTGAGCTGGAAGGGAAAGGTGCAACATGAGTTTTTTGCTAGATGAAGCAACAACTAAATGCTTTTCGTAGATAATCTGATATCAGACCCTGCTGTGTTCCTTCCTCTGCCTCTGCCTCTCATCGCTCTGCGGAGCAGTGTAGTCATGGTCAGAGCTGTTTTCTGTGACTAGATCAATGGCTTGGAGGAGAGCCAGACTTTTCAATCCAGATAGTGTTCTCTCACCAGAAGTTTCAGTTTCAAAGCATTTAAACAAAGTATACTTTCTCTGAGTGAGGTTGGAAATAGTCTATTGAAAACAAAAGGTTTCAGCCTGCGGTCACTGTGTTTGGTCATCTGCAATAATGGCAGATTCCTAAAGAAATTTTCACAGCACAAGTGCCCAGCATCGTCTAAAATTAATTGTCCCGAATACTATGCAATAGATTTTTGGCAGCTGAAATTTGTTAAACTACTTAAAAGAGAAACAGCGAGAGCTTGATAGAGATTTTGCAAAAGTTCTGGAATAACCATGTTATATTTTTGTGTTCGATTTTCACTGTTTTTTTTTTCAATAATAGATTATATAAATGTAGCATACAAATACAGAGAAACCATCCTTCAGCTGTACCATCTGCCTGAGGGAATGCTGTTTGCTTGTGTATAATGGAGAGTAGTTGGGAAGCAAAAGAATGAAAATCATCTTTTAGCTGTGGAGAACAGAATTGGAAAAGGCTGGCAGGGTGGCTGTGAAATTCTTCCTGGAATTGAAAAAGGGATGGCTTGCATCGTGCTTTTGAAGGACTCTAGAGTAATGTGATAGGTCACTGCATTTGTTGAATGATAAAGCCACTAAGTATTATTGTCTTACTCAATTGGACTCTGAAACGCAATTCTCTCTCTCTTTTTTTTTTTTTTTTTTTTTTTTTTTTTTCTTTTTGTAAATTTACAGCACATCGTGGTGGGGGGGGGGGAAGCTTTTCCAAAAATAGCTCTCTGAAATATAACCAAAATGCAAAATAAGTTTGCCTTTAGATGTGCCAAGTTATTAAAGTAAGTATTGTTCTGTGTGCATAGCAGGGAGTTGAAAACTGATATATTTATTGTTTTATAGAACAATGATATTTGTTTACTTTTTAGCTAGACGCTAATGTAGCCTAATAAACCACTTAGGGGGCTAATGACAAATAGCTGCTTTTCTTGGAGCGAGAGGGCCAGGGAGGGGAGGAGCTGTAGAAAAGAAAAAATCAATGTGTATCAGTCTGCTACACAAACCGGTACACTTGCATGCTTTTCTTGAATCTAAGTGTATATGCGTCCTTTGCAGCATACTGTTGCCATTTCAAAAGGCAGCTTTTCCAATCCATACTGAGATACTGTGAGGACTAAAGCACTTTATCATTAACTTTCAGTTGTAGTGGGACTTTTTTTTTTTTTTTCTGTTATCCAACTGATCAGAAATAACCTGAGCTTTCTTGTAATCCCTTCTGAATCTGGAGGCAGAAGCAGACAGCTCTAGTTCAGCAGTTCTAATCATTTTTTGATACATAGATAAATATCCTATTTTTTTTCACACAGATAATAACCTCCCATATGGTAATTTTAAGCATAATAACAATATAATAGTTTTAAGAAATCAGGCAAAACAGAAGACCAGTGCATAGACTTCTAGGTGGAAAACTACCGTTCTAGGATAGAGCAGGATTCAGTAAATCTAGTGTAGGGGAGACTACTTTGATCTTTGACCACGTGGATTTCCTTGCTACCTTCGTCTCCTTTTCCTTCTCTATTCCTTCTCTTAGGACAGCGAGCCATCGGAGCTAAGCAAGGAAGAGGAAGGTATTGCCCCGTGGATGAGGGAGGGAATACACTCCAGAGACTGGTTCTTTGATAGGTGTTTCTTCCAATCATGAACTAACATCAAATGAATACAGTTGTGCATAAGAATGTTTTAAATACCAGAAATATATCAGTTAGGATTAGAAGACGAGATGACAGTACTTTGATATAGTCACCTATTTTTCTGTGAAACCCCAAATTTGCAGTAATTTAACTTGAATCATCATTTGGCTGGCTTTTTTCCCCCCTTTTTGGCGGAAAGGTTATCTGCGTGTTTCCTCCGAGTTTCTCACTGGGATTCCACAGGGTTGTGTTAGTCATCAGTTCTTCTTAAAGTTGTTTTCATGCTCCTGGCTGAGAGTGAATTGATGCCTATAGGAGAAGCAGCAGGTAAAGGACAACCAACATACGTAAATGTTAACTAGTTGCACATTGCGGGTTTTTTAAGCATTGTAGATCGTAATATAATGAAAGTCCCTAGTGAATTGAAATACCATAAACGAAAATAAGAATATGTCTTGGATGTTTTTGGAAATATGAACCTTGTCTTGGATTTCTTTGGTTAGAATTTAAACTGTGCTCTGTATTACAAAAATTGAAGGAAATTGAAGGAGGATCTTATTACCCAGAGAAATCAAACCATAAAGCTCTAAAAACGAGTGTCTCATTCTGTTTGGTGTGAAAATAGTGCAACTTCATTCTTTCCCTTTTCCCCAAGAACACTTGTGTATGGTGAAGTTACCACCACCACTTATTACAGACTTAGGATAAGAGATTAATGTGTTTCTTCAGGAGCTGAATCAGAATATTGACTCTCAGCTCTGCAAGCTGTACAGTAACTTAGTGTTATTCAGAGCAGGCTTTCAGTTGCATGAAATACTGTTTTCTTTTAAAGTCTTGTTTTTCATTTTCGTTAACATTCATCACTGAGTGAGGAGACTAGTCTGCCTCAGCAATTAATGTTTCTAATAAACTCTGCATCAGCATTCACTCGTTCACCCTAAGAACAGGAAAAAATATACCAGTGTCCTTACCTAGTGTTTTCCTTCTAAAGCAGGAAAGGAAGGAGGGATGTTTGCAAGGTGGCAGCACTTTTTAGCTTTTCTTCAAACTTTTCATTCACTTTTTCTTTTCCCTGGCCATGTTTGTTTTCTTTCTCGCTATTGCAGATGTGTAGTGTGGATAGTATGTGTTAAGTATGTGGGTATATTTTGAAAGTACCTTTTGGAAAGAAGACTGAATTTCTTTTTACAAATAGCTGACAACTGGAACACAGCTATTGGTATTGAAATGGAATGGTGTAGGGCAAGTCATGCTGGGTGAGGAAGGAGGGAGAGGGAAAAAAAATATCTCCAAGTATATCCTGGTATTTCTAACTTCCTTAAACGTATCAAACCAGCTCTCGCCACAGAAATGCTTAACTGCATTGCGTACTCTTGAGGGGAGATATAGCAGGAAAAATTGATTTCAAGAACCCTTTGAAGATGAGTTAAAATGGCATTGACATTTCTGAGAATAAAAACAGGCTTTCATTTCTTATCAAGCTTCTACCAGTGCATTTATTAGAAAGGTCACTGGAAAGCTGTCTGCCTTAGCAGGCTTGAAGAACAGATAGATGATCAATATGGGTTTCTGTGTATGAAAATTAAATATATAAAAACTTAGATCTACTTAGGAAGAGGTGATGAAATGATGTGAATTTAACTTACCTATTATACTCAAAAAGAAGAGCTACTTGTATTTTGTGCCTTTGTGCCTCTGTTCTTCTTGTTGTCAGTATTTACCCTTACCCTGTGGTTGCAGACTGTTTCAGCTCAGCCTTGATCATTTGGTAAATAGTTTATTTCTGAAGGGCTGTTCTCACCTCTTTGCTCACTGTGCCCCCTTCGAATATTGTTCATCCTTTCCATTTGCCTTTGTCTCTTTCTAAAACCTACCTAGCTTCAAAAGCCACGGATCACTCATTTCAGGGAATAAAATTGATCTCTTGATGTCTTTTCTGCTCTTTGCAGGTCTAAAATGCCTTAAAAGGCTGGTAAAAACGCTTGAAATGACCTTTTCCTGTAGGTAGCTCCTACAGAGATTCTTGTGGTCAGCTTCTTGTAGTGTTTATTCACAGAAAACTTTAGCAAGGCTTCTTTTTATTTTTTTCTACTTTCAAATTGCACATTTTTATGGTTAGTTAATTGAATTCTTCTGGTACCATTTGTATTTCCTCTTTTTTTACCTCAGCATTTTTCTGTCTGCTGGCTTTCTCTGATCATCTTAGACTGCAGCGTCTTCTTGGAGAAAGCCCTGTGACTAACTTCCTTCACTTCAAGCTAATTGTTGCTTTAATTTTGCTCACTTCCTTCCTGAATGTGAATATTCACCAGTAGCATTCCATTGCCCACTTCCCTCTATTTTTAACTTTCTCCTTAACTTTCAGCTGTTTAGCTCTATGCAAGAACCTGCCAATTTTTTAAACAAATAAAACGTAACACTATTCAAAACATCATTTCTCCCTTCTTCCTGTTGCTTTTGCCAACCACCCTTATTGCTAACCCAGAGGAGTAATGGTGATTTTTTTTAAACTCCCATGATTATTCCACCTGCTTTTACGTCCTCACTGTTTTTAAGCAGTTCTCTCTTGTGTCTTTTCCATCTTAGAGCCATGCTCTTCAGTTCTCGATGCCTCTTGTGTGCTCCGTAGTTCCGTGGAGAGTTGTTTGCTTTGCTTTGTTTTGCTCTTTCCCGTTGTTTCTAGACTCTTGCTACAGCTGTAAACCCAAGCTTCTGTATGCTGTGTCTATGAAAATTTTGATATCCTATCTCCTGGCTTCGTTCCCTGCTCAGGACACATTGAGTTTAGAATTCCTGTTTCTTATCTTCATGTGCATTCTTCTCTGGCTTCAGCCCAAAAAGATGTTTGCAGTTCTCTGGGGGAATCTGTGACCTAAGTGCCCACTGTCAGACTGAAAGGTTACTTGGGGTGTGCAATATTTGATTTAAGTAATCTTAGCACTTGCTTATGAGCTCTATACAGAAGAAGGTTACAAAGCAGAAAGTTAGAGAAATTGTTTTCCCCCAGAAATGCTTTTGGTCTTGGCTACAGAACCCTCTTTGAAAACACTATTTGGAAAATGAAGTGCATGAAGTAGCAAAAAATAAAGTTAAATTAAAAAAGGAGTGTTAGAGAAGCCTATAGATATTTGGGGGTCTTTTTAACTGTAAATAAACGGTCATTGGACACATCTGTGGGGGCAGGTCATTGGAATGGTTGTGTAGTGTTCACTTAAAGGTTTCGGATCCAGCTCTCAGACTTCTGATGTAGCTAATTCTTCTCTGGCTTCCTTTTCACCTGTTACAGCATTTCCCTCCAGCAGTGTAAGGATGGCTTTTGCTGACTCTAATGATCATACTTTCATTCTCTTTAGCATGTTAATCATAACATCATAACAGAAGGAGAATTCACAATTTCTCCATCTCTCCCCCCCCCTTTTTTTATACAGTGCTCTCCGTAAATACCTTATTTATATAAATATATGCATGCTATATATATGTGAAATATGCTATATATGCATTATATAGAGTGAGAGTATATCAACCATATGCTGAGACTTCAGTGAACAGCATAGAAAATGATTCATCCATCTGCATATATTTTAAGAGTAGCGTTAATCCTAGTTCTTCTATTTGTATTAGAAATTGTCTTACAGTTTTTCTTTCAAAAGAATGCAGATAAAATTGTGTTAATGTGATGACTTAATTTTTTTTGCTATAAAATGCTTCATCTCTGATAGTGTGACATGTTAATAACACAGTTTGTCAAACATCTGTGCGTACATAGAAAATAGAATAAAAGAAATGTAAATTATTTAGGCCTTAAAGTGCTGCCTAAGAAGGCAAAGATAATTTCTCTTAAATTATAACAGGAATGCATCAATTTGAGAGTTGATTAAAATTATGTAAAATCATTTTTCCTAAGTATATAAATGGTTTTTAAATGATGGGTTTTGTTTTGTTTTCAGCAGAGAACAATTGCAGATACTGCAAGAATTACATGGAATTGATATTCAATAAATTCTGAAAATTTAATATAATAGGTGCACATGCAACTTTGTCAAGTTATGTCTTGACTATATGCTTTATCTGTCAAAGCAACCAGACTCAGAGCTCTCAGAATTTCCTAGAATAGGAATAATTTGAGTGACACGTCCTTTATTTTAAGATGTTCTTTTCAGCAAACCAGTGGTTTCATAAGCTAGTTATCAATATTCTTGAAACAAAGGCAGTTATCACCAAGTTGCAAAGTGACTACAAGCTTGCATAATAGGTAAGTAGTACTGAAAGGATAAGGGGTGAACGGCCCAGTTTTGATATTTCTAGTAAAAAACTCAGAATTTTTGTCTAACTTCTCAAGTTTCTGTTAACAAATACTGATATGGATGAAACTTTGCAGAAATTAATGTTATCCTACTGGGCATTAAGTACTGAAAGATAATTTAAGTGACTGCTTGAATCTTAACTTGGCCGACTCCACAAAAATGCTGCTTCCTAACTACCCAAAGAGGTTGACTTGTGCCCTGAAACAGGAAACCTTATTAGCATTTCAAGAATTATATTGCTATACAAGCGATATTTTTTGAAAGCAGATGGAAGCATTATGTTTGTTATGGTACAGTATGACTAGGTGCGGGCTCGCAGAGAGCTCACGGGACTGTCGATGCTGCCCGATGAGGTGTGCACAGTCTGGGGTGCAGCTGGGTGACAGCTCTGCTCGCATCCGCCGCGTGTGGCCAAACCTCTGCGTGCAGCACCAGCAGCCACAAAAGAGCGAGTTTGGGAACCCCTGGGAAGCATCATCACAGTTCTCTGAACTAAGGGAGTAGCAGGCAGACTAAAATACCCCACAAAGAAGTGATCGCTGTGACTGATGATGGCAGCAGAATGTCCAAAATGAGGTTAAGCAAGGCAGAATGTCCCAAATATCTTTCTGGATATTTCAAATATTGTGAGGGTCTGCAGGATTTTCTTCACTGCTCTAATATGATAGTACAAAGAGAACGAATGATGAAAGTAATGAGTTAGCTTGCAGACCATTTAATGTAGACCATAATGAATTGAACTAGCAGGCAGAGGCAGGTTAAAAAAATGAGATGGATTTAGTAATATATGTCAAAACACACAAACAATACGATGGCAGATGTAGCATCTGGAACGGGTCATAATATTTGAGCGATAAAAAGCCACTGTTATGGACATTGCTTAGGAAAATGACATTTGGTAAGCGAGTGCCAATTGATATAATATATATCATCTCTTTACACCTGAGTACCTTTGGGATTGTTTCATTTCTTTGAAATGCAGGGAATTTTCTAAAATTCTTGGATCTTTTGTGTTGTACTGATGGTCTTTGATGTACATCTGATAACAGTATCAATGACTTATGAAGAATTTCATGTTGTTTTCTTCTGCCTTCAAAGTGTTAGTTGTTGGAAGATGCACTTTCCAAGGAAATTGGTGAGGTGTCAGGAAGCATAACCCATGCAACAGGGCAGGGAGAAGGGAAAAGGAGCTATAGTTCAAGTCTGCAACTACTGTGTCCTGCTGATGGTACAGTTAATCTATAAAATTAGATTAATATTAATACCATGTCCACTTCCAGTAAGCCTTATTTTATTTTGCATCTAATATATAGAGCCTGGCTGTGTTTGGGACACCGGTAACAGTATTGCAGAGCAAGTTAGGTGTCTTTTGTGCCCAGCCTGCTGTTGGATTGTTTGGAACTTGCATCTCTTCCACAAAAGTAGTACCAGGGATAATTGTACACCTCTATGGTGATGGTGGCTGTGGTTTGTCGCTTTTATTTTTTTGATAATGTGATTGTATGTATTGTTCTGGGAAAGTTGTGTGTATTTTGATACGCTGTAGGAGAACTGAAGCTTAAGCTTTTTCCCAGCAGTAATTCCTAGGCCTAAGAATTGGGCTACTGCTTTGCCCAAATATTTGAGTAATCAGTGTATTATAAAATACTGTCTGGGAAATCTTTCTTTAAATACTGAAAGTTTGTTGTCCTTTAAGGTCAAAGACTGTATCCTGCTATTCTGATTCCTGTTTGACAAGAATTTCAGAACTGTTTACTTTGCTGTGCATTGTATGTAAACATTAAAATAATAAGAAAAAAAATGCCAACCCAAGCCCTAGGTCCTGGAACCTCCATCTGAAATAACAATACTATAGCTGTGATCCTGTAACTTTAAATCACTCATCAGGAAGATCAGTTATGTAATCAGTAGCCTCAGTCTACAGATTCACATTGTTTGTCATAATGCAGTAATAAAATTTAATGATTTCCTACTTAAGCCTTGCTGTATTTCTCAACTGTACAGGGTCATCGACATGATAATCTTCCTTGGCAGAATTCTCATCTATACTGTACGTTTATGGGATCTCTGCTGGTAGTAATTGTGCGAGCTTTCAAGATGCAGCTACTTCCCATGCTGTTAAAACCTTTTCATTACATTTTCCTTATACGTGGATAAATATAAATAGGTGAAATTAGTAAGTTCTCTCACCATTGTTAAGCCTGGGGCCATGCAGCTGGAAGCTGTATAGTAAGCCTGAGCTTTTTCCCTCTAAAACACAGCCTTTTTTGTTTAGCTGCAGCTTAGCAGTTTTATCAACACCAAAGACCACTTAAAAACCCAAAGCATCAATACTTGAATGTTGCGTGTGCACACCTTGTAGTAGTGTACCACGTTCAATCTTCAGTTAAGCCACCAGTAATGATTTCCCAGGAAGCCACTGTGAATCTGCTGTGTGCTGTCCGAAGTTAAAGCTTGGAGGAGTTTCCTAGGATGGTAGAATGGATTAGTAAAAATCCCAATTAATGCTGACTGGCTGGTATACTGTACTGGCAAAAGAAAGCCCTCTGAGAGTAACGTTAATGTGAGGGTAGTGGGAGGTACAGTAAGATTTTGGTTTAGAGGAGCATCAATACAAAAATCTAAATACTTCTCAGTATTGAGTGGTACTCTTTATTATACGTTCACAGGAAAAAGAGCTACTTGCTCCAAATCACTACCTGTAATACCATGCATTTTCTAATCTCTCAAGATACGATCTTTACTGAGAATGTTCAGCACAAAGATTGGTCTGCACTGTGCATGTGGGAGGCTAAGAAATGCCTTAAAACTTTAAGTAGAGTTTGAGTTGGTTGATTTTTCTCAAAGAGCTCCAGAAGGAAAAATAACTAAGTAATTATCAAACAAATACCAGTTTGCCTCCACTCCAGATGCTTGAACAAGCTGATGTCATTCCACGCTTATGGGCTTTTGAATCCATATTTGTTTGCTCTACTAAGAGAATATACGCAACTCTGATAGCTCTTTATCTTCCTAAGTGAAGGAGTGCTCAAGTGCAGTTTTGTGGTAGAGAGGAGGGCTCCAGGCAATCTTGAGCAGAATTCCAGTGTTTCTACACAGGTTTTCAGACATTTCAAACATGTGCGTGTGCTGCAAGTGCAGAAGATTAGTGGATGGACTGCACACGCGCTGTGCAGGTGTTCCCGGGATCTTGTCTTGACTTTCCTCGTGTATGTAATCAAACACTTTTACAGGACACTTTCTTCATATGTAAGATAAAAGTCCACAGTATCTCAAGCAATTTTATAAAACCATATTTTTCCATTCCTGTCTGAACAAGAATATTCCTAAGGGTGGCCCAGGGAACTTGCCACAGCATTGATACGGGTGCAGGTTGGAAGTATTTACACGTTTGGGAGCTGTAACAGCATGGGTGAGTTGAATAATGCGTTCAGCGTTGCTCACTCTTCTCTTAGTTATTTGCTCTCACTGTGCTTAGAGTGGATATGCTGAAGTGGGGTTTCATGTTGAGAGGAATCAGTTTATTCCTAAAGCTGTAGTGATGCCTTTAATTCTGGCATTCTTCTAGCAGTTCGAACCCCCCAGTGCTGATGGGGAAGAGGTGCTTTAATGCTCTATAGACAGGGCCTTTGCTGAGGGGAGAACCTTCTGGCTAGCCCAACAGCAAAAGCCAAGTTAGGTATTCCTCCTGAACAAGAATCATGCTAGTTCTAATTTTCATGATAGCACATAGTTTTTTTTATTAATGTTGGGTGAATTAGAAAGTAGGTAGGTTTTTAAGGCATTAATGATTATTCAGCACTTGCCTTTATAAGCATGAAGAAATTGAATTCCCATAGGAAATGTGTTTGATGACAGATCCAAATGTGACTGCTGAAAGATAGTCCCTTTTTTAATATCATATTTTAAGTCATAATTTCAGATATCCCCACGTAAAGAGCTTAAGTAATCAGACACTGTAGGATACAGTTCAAGTCATATATAATACTTCCAAAAGAAAGAAAAGAAAATGCTAGTCAAGGAAACCGTTTTCAGCCACAGGTGTTTCCTTAAATAAGTCCATTATTGTCATCTAACTATTGAGGATTTCGTAGGTTCTTTTTCAGGCTGTGATGTTTTGCTTTTTTCAGACTTTGGTGTTTTAGGTGTGTGGGGGGGAGGGTGGCGGTGGTTGTTTTTAACTTTCCTGAAGTAGGCCGAACCAAGTATCGAGTCAATGGGAAGGCCATAGCTTGAACTAGGATTTATAGACCGTAGGATCCTGAAGCCCAATTTTAATCCATCCAGTGTAAATTCTTCTAGAGCCCAGGCCGCAGAATACTGCCAAGCAACTTGAAGTTGGACTGGTATTTAGTCATCCCAGCGGCACGTGGGTCCGTGACAGCCCAGATCGTGGAAGACGAGGAATTAGCTCAGTAATATATCGGAAGATGAGGCAGAGTGCAGAGAGCAGAGCTCTGACAGAAACCTATAAAGCAGGTTTCCTATAAAGCTCTTATCCTTGAGCGTAAGTCGTCTCAGCTTTTTGGTGTCACCTAGGCAGTTCTCGCCCTTCGTGCTGGCAGGTTATTCGGTCATATAGTCATCCGTGTCAGGAACTGACTCAGCTAAAAAATAATTCTGTTTTCTTGTGCTCTTTTTTGGCCTGAGGAGTTCCCAGTCTGATTCTTCCGGCGGAGCCTGGTTCAAGCCATGCTGTCACCACGCTTCTAAGGCCGTCGGTGCTGTCCCCGCACTGCAGCTCTGACCTGGGGCTTGCACGTACCCTGAGCAAACTGGTTCCACGCGTCTGTGCAAACTGCGTGCAAACTACGATCAAGTTAAGACTTGATACAGCAGTTTTAATAAACATATAACTTTTTTAAAAAATGTGTGATTATCAAATCAAGGAAAAAAAAAAAAAGCACAGCGAGGCTGAGGTATTATGCAAGCAGTTTGCCTGAACAGCAGCCATCACTGTTACCTTAACATTTACATTAAATGCGCTTTCTTCAAAGACTGGAACAGTGGTTTACGTAGACGAGCCCCCACAGAATTAGCCATGTGTACGTTCACATTCAGAGGGAGCCAAGGGCACAGCTGCCCTTTAAATAAAGAAAATGTTAGCAAGCTGCTTGTCATTCTCAGCCACACTGCAGACCAAGTGAGTATTCCCACCTGGTCCGAGGGACAAGCCTCTCAAACGTGGTTATGCATGTCCCATTCTGAGGAAGAGGCCTCTCATGTAGGCATTTATCTCTATCAAATTTACATGAAAAGTGTGGTTTATATGCTCATAATATTGCTATTTGCCACTGATTTAAGACTTAAAGATAATCTCACATCTTTTTGAGTTTTGATTTGCATGAGGTTTCCTCACAGGAGTTCTAAATTTATTTTTTTTTTCGCTGTTTAAGCAAAATTTGGAATATATTCCTGTATCCTCACTTTTTCCAGGAGAAACGTTATTCCTGGTTGGCAGTATCAGGTGAGTCAGGAGAGCTCTCATAGTGTTATTGGTTTTCCTGCCAGGTTTCATTCATTTTGAATGTCATGGTAAGATACAAGTAAAAACCTGCTTCCTTCTCAAGCAAAAACGTTGCATCAGATAACATCCCTCTTCCTGGGGCGTATATGGGAGCACGGTGCTAATATGAGTGTGCTCTGTGAGTATGAACACAAGCTATGTAGCTTGAAGGTCTGTATTTCTGCAAGGTATCAGACTGTGTAAAATGACATTTATAGCTCTGCTGTTTGGACAATTTGACAAACAGCAGGATGTAAAAGTTTCTGCCCTTTTTCTAGATTGCTTTTTAAATGCATGGTGTGTGGGGGTGAGGTTGATGTAAAACATCACTTAGCTGATAATGCATTTCAGCTTTGGAGAGATTGATGTGGTTCAATTATTTCCTTTAAAATAATCCGGTTCCAATTACTTTCTTCCAATCCTGCTGTCACTGTGTAATACCTATTACTCTGGGAACGGGCCAGCCTAGTTCAGCACACACCAAGATGACAGATTGAGAGTTCCCTTTAAAATATAATTAAAAACAATATGCCTTTTACTATTCCTGTGATACTGGCCGGAAATTCTTGAGCGTTTGTGAACTCTTGGGATGAAGATTCCTTAACCCATCTGTTTGTCGTTACCATAGTTGCTGTTTTTAGCCTTCACTCTGATTTCAACGAGAATGAGAGATCAAGCTAAAATCCTTTCAGATTGGAGACTTCTGGCTGCTCAGCTCCCTTCCCCCTGTAAATTTAGTTCTTGCATCTTTTCAATCCTTCTGCCTTTGCTTTCCTTTCCTGAAATTTGTCGTTTGTGTAGCTATTCAGTTTCCTCCGGATCGTATCGAACTTCTTGCGTTGGCAGCCTCTGCGCTTATACTGTATTCGGTGCATTTCTGATGAGCCTGAATTGACTCCTGAAAAACCTTTGAAGGACGAGCTCGCTTCCATCAGTTCCTATGTGGCCTTGATGTCTCATTTATCATTTCATGAGCAGAGACTAAATTCTCAAGGGAAAGTTGTTTTTTCCTGAAAAGCCAGTGACAGAGATCTTACTGTTCAGAAGAATGGTGCAGTTTTTTAATAGGGAATTTTAATGCTGAACTCTGATTTCTTGTACTTTTTTGACAATCCTGTGCTAACATTCATATGAAAAGATAGGAGGGGGATTAAACCCCTTGCAGTAAGAGGTTCTGTTGCTTGATCTCTTATTTACTTATTTATTTCAAAGGGATCCCAAGTTAGTTTGGTTTTATTAAAGCATCTTACCCAGCAGCACAATGTGTTTCTGAGCAAACATAAACTGAAAGCTGTAATGCTTCCTAACAGGTTACTAACTAGGAATAATGACTAGATGGGAAAGGCAACAGAAATGGACCACTATGAAATGAAAACAAAAGGTTTCTCATTAAGACAATTAGCATGAGGAATTTTGGGGGGGGCTTCCTCTTAAGATGTGATGTCTAACTGCTGCTTTTAATGTGTACTTAAATGAATAAACACTGATTAAATTTTTAAGACTTGCATTTCAAGGAGATTTTTGTGGAGTTAGATTCTCTCTGAATCAGCTTTAGTATTGTAAAGGTTTTATTACTACTTTTCTCTTTCACTTCCTCGTTTTTAACATAGGCTTGAGGCAAGGGGTTTCTGACTTAGTTTTAACATGAGACAGGGTCAGACTTGCAGGAATTACTGTAGCTGTTGGCAATATGCTGCTATTATAAACTCTTTAAAGTTGTAGTAATGACTCTTTATGGCGTATTGCAAAGCCCATGGCCTTTTTTCTGTGAAGCTGAAAACTGAACTAAATGCATTTTAAGTGCTGAGGTATCTTAACTTTCATTTCAGACACTCTTCTGCATTTCAGTTCTCTTTCCAGCTCACAACACTGTTCTGAAATTTTAAATTCATTTGCTCAACAATGTTTTAAAAGCAAATTCTATTACATAAAATAAAGGCGCATAGAATAAGGTAAGTGTTTGCAGAGATTGATCTGTGTTGTGCTGTTTCCATGGAAAAATAGTGATTTTTCTATGTAATGGAAATTCTGTAAAACATTTATGTCTCACCTTTATTAAATTCCTTTGAAATGAAAAATACTGTATCTGTCCTTTCTAGAAGTAAATCATATTGAAGCTCACTGTTTTTTTTTTTTTTCTTTTTTTCTTTTTTTTTTTTTTTTTGTTGGTGAGGAAGGACAGAGGTATATAAATGGACTGTGTTTGACTTGTCTGAATTACCTCTGGCTCCTCAAAATGTATGCTCGTAAAACACTTGGGTGATTCATTGTTCAGAGCCCTTTTTAACCAGAAAAAAAAAAAAAAAAAAAAAAAAAAAAAAAAAAAGATTCCTCGTATTAGCCAGCCAACTGTGAATTGTAAACTATGGCAATGAAACAGGTCTTGATACAGTGTGATCAGTCCTTCCAGGTTAAGCAAATGAAAGCAATTGTATGTTACTGAAGCAGCACGCAGTTTGACGCTGTATGGCTGATAGTTTGCTCAATTTAAATGGAGAAAAATGTATATATTGGCCTTAGGCCAAGTGCATAACGCTGCAACTTGGAACTCTTTCTTCTCCTGAAACATCAAGCAAAGACTCGGAGCTGTGGTACAGTTAGCAGTTGATGGCTGGCTGTGAAATGGTGCAGAAGGAGACCATTAAGAAAAAATAGATTGTGCCAGAGCTGCTTGTCTTGTTTTCCTGCTATCTTGAGGAGGTTGTCGTGTCGCTGTCGCAGGGCTCTCGTAGGAAGTACCACAGGCCTGACCTCTGCAGAGAGCAGGGGAATGTAATACAAACGTGCAGTTTCGTTAAGCACTGAGCAGCACTGGTGTATAGGTCTAATCCTGCATTTCCTAGTGCCCTTTCCCAAAATTGGACATATCTGCACCCAGTAAAATAGCTTCTAATTCTGAACAGGGACAAGAGAGAGACTTGCAGTTGCTTAAATCAGTGTACTTGAGACTTATTGTCAATTTGTCATGTCTTTCAGACAGTGAGGGGGGAAGGTTTTAATTTTAAGTGACGGTCCAAGAAAAACAGCTGGTGCAGTGACTGCATTAGTATTTTTTCTAAACACTCTACTTTTGCGCTTTGGGAGAGTTCAAATGTATAATACCTTGTTTATTGTAGTCAGCCCTTACTGCAGAGCACCCCAATCTCAGTGAAGCTGTCAAATCCTACAAAATAGGGGTGTTTTTTTAAATTATTATCAACAGAGTAATGTATTTGCAATTGGCAGATCCTTGTGCTGTACCTCCAGAGATACTACCCTGTACACTAGCGTTCCCGTAGTCTGCATAAATATTGCAGGACTGGTTTTCAGAAGAGCGTGGAACCACAGTATTTCCAGTACGTGGGTGGAGTGGAGATGTGGATGGAGCAATGGAGCGCAGATGGAGCGATGCGATCTCCTGCGGATGGAGTGATGCGATCACAAAATGCAGTGGAAGCATCGGTGAATAGAGGCACAGGTATCAAATGTGCTTCCACTAGAGCGCTGTTTTGAAAGCATGCAAATCATATGGAGAAAACCTTATAAAACTGATTGTTCGGAAAGGTGTCTTTTCCTCTAGTAGAATATAGCAGCTGGCAGTGAAGATAACGTGTAGCTCCTGTCAGCATGCAGACATAATTCAGTGTGGGCGACAGCAACGAGGTGATTCTAAATAAAGCTAAATGTAGTTAAAAAAGAGAATGTAATCTTCTTTCAAGGTAAATGATGGAACACCTTAGGCTAACGACATATAGGGTAGGTACTTAAAGCAAGAAGAGATCGGGCGCTGTGACTTGAGGTGGTTACTTTCAAAGCACACTGCCTCTGCAAGGCCTCCTGTATGCTCCCTAAGGCTATTAAAAAGAAAAAAAAAGATGTTTCTATGTAGCTTCTTTTTGGCTGCTAATAGTATGCACGGTTGAGAGTGAGACCTCAGATCTTTCTGTTTTGTCTGCAGCTTAGCTTTGGTATCAGAACCTACTTCGGCAGTTGTGGCTCTCTTGGCCTTTGCTTGCTGCAGCCGGTGAAGTTGTGTTGGGGTGCACCAACAGAAAAGTCACTCTCAGCTGAATTCAGTGACGTTACAGCTGTTTAACTACCAGTGAATTAACAAGGTAATACAAAAATGTTGTGGTAGATGCTTTACATTGCTGCTGTTGCTGTGACTGCGGCTTGGAGTAATTCTTAAATCGTTATTTGTGCGTTTAGATAGCAGGATTGATGTTGGCTTTATCGAGATCACGGATGTTGGTGACTTAAACCGGTAAATCCTTTGACTAACCACAGAGATATGTTGCTTTTGCTTTCGATTTGTTTTTCGGGTTTTTGGCTTTTCTGATATTTTGGTTGTTACAGAGAAGATCAGTCGCATGTTTTGTCATATAAGAGCTGGGTTAATGATGGTATTTCTTTAGGTATTTCTGAGACTCTTAAGGTGTTAATCGTGCTCTACTGGAAATCATTTTCCTTCATATTTGAGTAAAGTGTAGTGTGAAGTGGAGATGAACTTAGGACAGGAGGAAGAGGATTTTTTTTGGTATTGTTTCCATTTTCTCCCTTGCTCAAGGAAAATGTATTTCAGGCATTAACCTGAAAGAAATTTTATGTGGGTTGATAAATTTTTTTTGCCTTTTATATTACAGATTAGTTTCAATTTAGACTAAAATCTCAAGTTACATGATGCTTCTCCATGCATTAGAAATCAAATGTGAGTAAAAATTGCAATTTGCTTTGTATGAAGAGAATTTTAAGTCATTTAGTTATAAGCAGACTGGATCAATCAGCAGACAATTACTTTTGCAGGAAATTCAGGGCTTTTTTCAGTTGCAAATGCATGAAGTCTTGAAGAAGCTTTCTGAAAAATATTCTAAAATACTGCAGACTGGTCTACTGGATATAAGTTTTTCTTTTTTTTTTTCCTTTTTTTTTCCATTGTTCAGCATCTTTCTTTAGCCATTTTGAGTCTTTTATGGGTTTCTCAGAATGCATCTAAAGTTTCTGACAATATTTTTTGTTTTCTCCCAAAGTCAGTTAAGTTTTTGGTAATTTGCAAAGAATTATTAAGAAAGATCCATCAAGCCCTCTTTTCTTTGATACTAGTCATTAATGAATACTTAGAGAGAACATAAGGACAGGGCAAGAACACACTACTACATTCATTAGTACGTGCTCCAGAGCTTTTCTAAACCTTAGACTTACTAAACCAGATACTATCTCTTTATGCTTAATATCTTTTGTGGATCCTTGTGTGTGTGTGTGTGAATTTGTCTAATCATTGTATGAATCCTTTTAGTCTTTCTAGTCATTTTATAACAATAGTTATACAGTTTAATTATGAATTGCATGTATAAAAGCAGTGTTTCATTTTTGATTAACTTCACTTGATACCTTGTAGTTACTGTGAGAAATTGAAAAACACTGAATAATTGTTCTCTCTTCTTCATCTTCATGCCATTAATGAAGTTAGGATTTATTTCCTTTTCTTCCTCTGCCTTCACCCTTTCCATGATGTTTGTTTTTTCTCATTGAAAAAATTCCCTACACAATCTCGGATCATTCTTGTTACATTACTCTGTATTTTTAGGTTTACTTTATCTTCTTACAGATTAAAGTAGACCTAAATACACCACTTAACATATATGTGGATGTCTTACGTACATTATAAATATCTAAATAAAAGATACTAAATAAAAGCATATGTAAAGTTTAAAAATACATACTATGTTAATGCAAAAGACATGATTGAGAAGAAGGTATTATTCCTGTGTGTTTCAACTGAACTTTGTTTTAAGAACAACCTTCTTAATTTAGGGTAAACATCATATTTTGTGGTACTGGTCAGGAAGTCCTTTTGGAACTGATGGCTCTAGAAACCTCATTTGGTTTACTGGAGTTAACATTCTTGACTTGAATTTGATGATTTTTTTTTTTTTTTTTTTTTTTTTTTTGCTGTTGTACTAATGATTGATACTTTGTCCAGAAAAGAGCCACCAGTATAGCTTGCTTCTAAGCTAGAAAAATCATTAAAAAATAAGTAAATAAATAGAATAAACCACTAGCTGGAACTGCTGGTGATATTTAAATTGCTTCTTTTCTTACTTTGGCAGAACTTTATTGTTTTTGTCCTCATATTTCTTAGATCTACAAAACATTCGTATGAACTCTGTATGAACTGACTTCAAAGGATTTGTATTGATTCACATCAGCTGATGATGAGTTGTTTTAAAGGCTATATATTTAAATTGAGATTGGACTGGGAATTTGTGCTGTACATTTTTTTTCCCACTCTTTAAAACTAATGAAAGTACCAGTTCAGGTGCAGCATGATGTGCTAAATATTAATTCTCTTCATAAGGAGGGAAAGCCACATTCATCCCTTTGCAGCAGCCTATTGACCTGTCAGGCAGACTGCGTAATAAACCATAGTCCATGGAGGTACTCGATTTATTTTACTTTAAATAAGTGATAAAGTTCTCTGTAAAATGAAGTGTCTTCTGATAAGTGCCTTTTGCTATTAATGAATGATGGTGATACACCAAAAGTTTGTTTTTGAAGTGTTATTTTATAGTAAACTTGAATTAAGATTCCACTGTATTTTTTTACAGAATTATGAAGAATTATTCACTAAAATGAATAGTTTTGAGTCAGAGTTTTGGTACTGTGAATTATTTTAAATAGTTGCTGTAGCTTGAGTTTGATAACTTAGTACTTTTAAGGAGGATAATTTTTTTAAAGAAGTTTTGACTTCAATTTCTCATTTTCTCGGTCAGCTGTTGCCATACAAAATTTGAGTATTATGTTAAAAATGTAACTGTGCCTATCACTGATCTAGGTTTACCATTTTCTTAATACTTTTAAACTAGTAATGAGATAACTGTAAATAATGTTCTGAATTTTATAATTTAAAATGTGCTTGGTTAGTCTTTCAAGGAAAATGTAATTTCAAAGTATGTTGCATAGTAACTTGTTTTCTTACACAGACATAAGGGTCTATTTCATTAACTGATTTACCAGAAAGTCTGTCCTCATCTACAATAAAGAAGTAATCATTGTTTAAATCCTGATGCTGTCTATAAGAGAGACTATTTTTAGTCTATTGGAAGTCTGAAAACCTATAATGAGTCGTCTGCATCTTTACATGTGTAGGCGAGTACTTGTGATTGCAAGTATACCTCAGTAAGTATGTACCTATACAATAACTAAGAATAAAACACTTTAAAATTTGTAAGTCTTTTCTAAAATTTCTTGTTAACTTAGGTAACATAACCAAGAATACTTTGCAGAATATTATTTTGTGAGATACTTTAACATCAAACCTGAGTACCAGTGCATGTGCTGCAGTGATACTGATACACTTCAAAATGCATCACTGAATGCACGTTCCCACCTTTCAGGGTTATCTGCAACTATTAATAATTTAACAAATGCAAATAACTTTTTGTTGTTTATTTGTTTTTATAGTCTCAAACTATACTGTTTCTATACTTTTTTGCTTTGAAAAGGCAAGCTGGTGTCTGTTTGCTAGGGAGGATATGGCTAATTATTGGTGTCTCTAGCTACTGGAATTAATTCAGTTTCAGTAAGCTATACGAGATTTTTATTTAACATTGGATTACTGTGCAGGGAAACTGGAAAAAAAGTAGGAGTTACAACTGCCACTACTGTAGTTCAAGTTCAAGACCCCTCTTCTGTGTTCATGTCTTTAGTAATATGTAATTTCAAGCCCTTGAGAAACACACTGATGCATTTAAACCAAGCAATTTGCAGTAAGGAGTGCTGATAGATTTTCTTCTTTGCTGCACCATTTAACTGGTTTATGCCAAGAGTATTTATGGACAATTCTAACAGGGTAATTACAGGATAGCCTTCATAGAGCAGATGGCAAATAAGCCAACGCTCCTGTTCATTTTTGACTCTAAACTCTGCAGCAGGGAGAAGCTATTAGGAACAAATTTACAAGTAATAAGGCTTGGAATAATTGAACATTTTAATACTGTGTATTAGAATACACGACCTAAGTAAATCAAGAAAATGTTCTACTACACATGCAGTATCTATCAAATTAGACATAAAAGCTTTTTTTTTTTTTTTTTTTCAAGGTACAAATTGTCTGACTTGAAGGTATGTAGAGCAGAGGACAACAGCAACAACAAAAAGTCATAACTAAGCCAAAATGTTCAGTAAGGCAGATACTAAAGTGCATGCAATTTGCAAGTGGCATAGGGGCATGATTCAATGTCGATTTAGTGGCTCAGTCTACCTGGTGGCCAGCTGTGAGTAGCATTATGCAGAAGCTGATGCTGGAGCTGATCCTACTTAATGACCTTGCCAGTGCCCCTGACAGTGGGATGTACGGTGCTTCCATCAAATTTGCAAATGACAGCACGTTGGAGGGGAGCATTCGATGCGCAGAACAAGGTTGTTAACAAGGTGACAGGGTTTTTGCGACATTTGACGAAGACAAACATAAAGTCCTGAGCCTGGGATGAAATAACCCGATGTGCAACATCTGGGAGCTGCCTGAATGGCTGATCTGGGAGCAGCTCTGCAGAAAAGACCTTCGTGTTCTGGTAGTCATCAGGTTGGACAGCAGTCAGTTGTCCACACCTTGTGGCCATGAAGGCCAGCTGCATACTGAGCTTCATTAGCAAGAGATCAAGGAAGGCAATTACTGTCTTCTGCTGTGCTTACAGGGCTGACACGGGTATCCCCTTGTCGGCCTCCCAGTGGAGTGGAAATACCGTTAAACCACAAAGTCCAGAGGAATACTTCTAAACTGAAGCGTACGATACAGGAGGAGAGGCTGAGGAAACTGAATTTCTGCAGTAGGAAAGACAAGGTGAAGAGGGGATCTAATTGCAGCCTTTTTCCCCCTAATTGTGGAGGGTTGTAGAGAAGGTAGAACTAAGTTTCATCTTGAGGGTGCACAGCAGAAGGTTGGGTGGCAACACTCAAGAGTTGCAATTGGGAAAATTCCAATTGGGTGCAAGAGGGGCAAAAATCCCTATGGGAAAGTGCAGTTACACCCTTAGTTTCACTATGGTTTGCAGTTCAGCAAGCTCACTGAGTGTTCCCTTTTGCCCTGCTTTGAGCAGGAGGTTGACTAGATGACCTTGAGAAGGCTTCCAGTTTTGATTGTGATGCTAAACTGTATAAATGATAGCAGGTGGCAGTGGAGGAGCTCCAGAATGCTTAGACGGAGTAATTCCAGTGTGTGATGAAATGATAAATGTTTTGAGAATCTTGTGGTGATTTTTTTCAATCCTCTGATTTGGAAACAAAATCTGAATGCTGTGTACAACAGGAGTTTCTCTAAAGCTTCATAATTGAATCTGAGTAAGTAGAAACTTTTCTGGAGGAAGAAGAAAACACTCAGTCTAGGTTTAGTATTTATATAAATATTCTGGATGCTGCTTCAAGCTGTCACTGATAACGGGGGGGGGGGGGGGGGGGCAGAATTTTGCAATTTGTTCCTGAGGATTGGGTTTGGAGATTTTAGTCCTGGATTAACTTGGCTTTTAATGAGTAGTATATTGCATGAGAACTAGAATACTGGTAAATGTAAAGCAGCTAGTGAGAGAGGGAAGCTACTATAAAGATAAAATTAAAATCATGTTATTCGGGCTCCAAAAGTACCATGGCTCAGTCATAAGTTTGATCATCTCTTTCAAAATTCAGCACTGAAGTGTAGAAAGATTGTAATAGTATCATGCTATGAGGCAGTTAATCTTAATGTTCCCAGATAGATTAATCACCTTTTATGAGGAAACTCTACAGAAAGTCTTACTGGTTAAAGTTGATATTTGAAGCTTGCTTTTTCAGCGGTGGCTTTCTTGTATCCTTTCCATGACTATTGGTAGGACGTGATTTTATCTGGCTTATTTCTGACAGTACCTTAGTGCAGATGGAGCTACCATACGTAGGTTGAGTATTGCAACAGAGGTGTGAAACTGTACACAAGTTACAAGATCCTTTTTCTCACGTGACTTCTGCAGCGAAGTGCTGAGCCATGTTGCTGGATTGCTGTGCAAGAAGTAGTCTCATTTAAAGGACTCCTGTTTTAAGGAAGCCTGGATAGTTAGTTTAAGCTATTTTAAGCTGGGCTTGTCTAATTCTTCCAGGGCCTTGCTGGAAGACACCAGATGTGTCAAACATGCTTCTGGAATGTTTCTCCTAACACATGTAGTGTGGTATCGGATACGCAAACTATTACCTCAAATGCACTAAGAAGGATTGAATAAGAAATTGGTATTTAATGTCATGAGACAAGAAAGCTGGACAGTCAGATTCCAGTTTGCAGGCTGCGCATCAGTTTAGAAGTGGTTATGGGTATAGTTCATAATTTCAAATATGCTTTTAGAAATCCTTCTGGAATTTGTTGCATTTTTTTTATCACACCTTAATAACCTCACCAGCTGTCAGATTTGCTTGATGGCACGCTGGTCAGCCCGTCATTTGTTACCATAGAGAAGTTGTAATTCAGTCAGAAGAATTAAGTCCAGGGAGGCATAATGAGCAGTTCATCCATTTTTAAAATAGATCCCTCTAATTACATTGTGCAATGAATATACTGTGACATCAGTAGGAACAAATCTGCAAGGTATTACAGCTTTGCTTATGGTACCAGTTCTCTTCAGATGCTTATCTTTTTTTTTTTTTTTTTTTTTTTTTTTTTTGCAGTGAGACATCTACTAAAATACAAATTGCTTTTTTTTTTTTTTGCAGCATTTTTGTTAACTTTTTTTCCCCCTAAGGAAAAGATTATAATAATATTTTTTAAATCAAATATACTACAGCTGACCATGCTCAAATGAGATTGTATTCAAATACTTATCTATGCTAGCACGAAGTTCCAAATCAGACATTGGTGTTAGCATGCATTCCCTGTCCGTAGAGCTTAATTGAGAAGACCCGAATCATTAGCCCTCCCTAGGTCCTAGGTAGGGATGTTTAATGGTCCTTCAGAAGGCCAACCAACTTCATAAACACAGATATCGACATCTTTTTTTGCAGCTCTCAAGGTGCACGCTTCACCAATTTATCTCCTGGTTCCCATCATTCAACCTCTAAAAATCAAGGTCTAGTATTTTAGTCTGTGTGTAATAGAAATGTTGAAAGCTGTGGCTAATTCCTTGCCCTGTGAAAGGAGAGAAGGACTTGTGTACCTACAATTTATTAGAGGAGAGAGAGAAAGAGCATTCGTTGTTGTTTTTAATCTTCTAGAAAAAATGGCATATCAATAACATCTGCTTGACAGTCTGTTCAGATTGTCTTTGGCAGTTGAGAGAAGGGCATGTTGCAGCACTTAGCTAGCATTGAATGCCTCTCATCTTAAATTTATTTGCTAAAGGGTGATTACTAATGCAAAATACAAAAAAATGCATATTGAGGGTTCAGATTTTTTTTTTAACTAAGTCTTTGCGTTTCTGTTTAACTTAATGTATTGATGAGATTTTTGTTCTTGTGAGCCTGTTTCTTTTAATGAACCTTTGATCTTGTTTTTTGTTTTGTCTTGTTTTTTGTTTTGTTTTCTGTGGCTTAATTATAAAAGGTCTTTTGTAGAGGGTAAACAGAACGTGCATCCTTAGCCGATCTACTGCTGGCATTTACAAACGACAGACCAAATCAGTGCGGTGGGTACAAACCTGTTGAGTACTGCTCCTGTACGGACCTGGAAGCCAGAACGAAGCGTTCCAGACGCGTCTCCAGGCTGCAGTCTGTTCTCTGCTGTGGTTTCGCTTCCCCGTTCCATGACTTCAGCTACGGCTCCTTAATGTATCACCTTTGCAAATCATTTCACTGCCTTTGGGTCTGTTACTTTTACTTTGGTTTTCTCTCTCTGTTGGAAGTGTTTGCTCTAGAAGGCTTTGGTATTTTGTCAGCTAGCTTGGACCTACTTTCATTACAAGCTGTGGGAGTTATGCTCTTAATGCATAGTAGTAAGAATTGCTAGGGAGCATTGCAATTATTTGCAAACAGGTTATTTCAATTAGAACAATAATGTGTTTCTATAAGGTAGTAATGACTTTGATGTGACTGTTTGCGGGGTTTGGTGTGGCATATTGACAATCGCTTTTATTTAATTTTATTAAATGAAATGAAAAGAATGTGTTTTGCCTTATAATAGTCCAGAAAGAAAAACTCGGTGAACAGTCTGTCAGCTGGAAGGCCATCTTGCTGTCAAGACCTCTAAAGTGCAAATAAGTAAACCTGACTGTTATTTTAATTCTTACCTTAAAACAAATCCATAGAGAAAAATATATTGCCAGTGTTATAAAAGGAGTTTGTTTAATTACAAAGTAGCCTTAAAAGGAAATGCTTTCACAAAGGAAAACCTAATGTAAGAGGTAAAAAATATTACTGCAAATAAAAAATGAATGGTGCATTATCATTAGTAAATGATTGAAAGGTTTTTAAGCTCTTATTTTCTTATTAAAATGTATAGAGTTATTTCATTCTGCTGGCGTTTTTTCAGACATTTCTGTGTCTGCAGTGTATCGGTATTTTTCCCATTAAGGATAAATTATCAATTGTATCTTAAATCTGTTTAAGAGGGGTTCTGGGGCTATGAAATTTCATGTGTTAAGGAATAGCTAGGGACAAGTTCAAGTTAGGAATTGATAGCTTTTTCTAATTTCTTTTAGTTCTTAGGAGATTAATTGAAATTTAGCTTCAAATTTACTTAATTATACCTATTAATAAGCAGAAGGACTTACAAGTCTTCCACATGAGGAGGAAGAAAATTTGGGGCCTGTAAGGAGTATCTGGTGTGCTTATGAAATAGAAATAAGTAATCCTAGAACATAAGGAGCTGTGTGTCTGCAGACTCACAAATCAATAGTCTTCCTTCAAATGGAAAAGGATGCAAACTGAGGAAGACTGAGGTCGTGTACTTGTGTTGTTTTATCTTACCTTGTATGCACACTCGCATACCCCAGTGTTGTAATAAATAGTGAACTTTAGCCCTTTGATATTTCTCTAACTGTGTTTGCCTGCCTGGGAATGACCTGCTTCAGTGAACACTTTAGGAAATGCAAATCGAAAATTGGTTGAAATCCTGTTTGCTTATCTGCTATTCATTATAATATAACAGCGTGTTTCGTCTACTGGATTTAATTAAGCTGCTAGGAAACGTTGAAGTCAGTAAAATCCTTCATCGAGAGAACGGCAAGCAAGTTGTCTGTGGCTGCCCGTGATTGCTTGTTACAGATGGGAAACACAAATGCAGTCGCTGTAAAAATACATTTGTTAACTGACTTTACAGACAGTTCATGAAAGGAAGTTACGGAAATCCATGTCCCAGCCACAGCTGTATCTGGCTTTCTGACAGCGTGCTGGGTAGGTCCACAGTATTCACTTCACTGCCATGTCTGGTACCTTTGAATTTTTGACATTCAGTTTTTGCTCAGTTGAACAGCCTGAGAATGTACCTTTAGAAATATATATTTTTAAATATTCAGAGTTTTTATTTTTTTTAACAGTATTTCTTCATCAGTCACTTCTTTGTGTGACCTTAGAATGTTAACCTTTTCTGCAAAGTCTCTAAGGTATGGCTCAGACTTCCAAGTTCTGAAGGTGATCTCCAGCATACATTGTGCTAGTTTTATAGTCTATGTCTGTATTCTGGGATATGGAAGCTCTTAAGGGAATCCTCCAGCTGTCCTCTAATTCCATATCAGAAAAAGAGAGAAATTTTTTCTCTCCAAAAAATCCTCCATGGTAGCCCTTTGTTAGAATTGTCACTAAAATTCTAGTGCAAGGAGGTATACGGCATTCCTGGATTGCTGTGGCCTCATTAAGTTAGAGAAATAAAAACTGTTAAAATTACTTTGATTGTGTTGGAGAAATAAAAAACATTAAAATTATTTGATGATGATGTCCATGTGTCCTTTCTTTCTCTTTCCCTTCTGTCAAGCCTGTTTGATGTCCTCTAATTTGCTGACATGAAGTATGGTAGGTTTTGAGCAGCTGAGGACTTCTTTCCTTCAATATCCAAACCATCTTAATATACATGCTGTTACCAAGGGCAAAAACTCCAAAACTAATTCCTTGGTCACATTAATTATTTTGGAATGGGCAGCCAGGGAGACAGGGGGAGAAGAATTGAAATAGATTTATCTTTTTTCCTGTTTTTGTTGTGTAAAGCAAAAAGGAACCAAAATACATTATATTTATTCTTTTAATAGGTCCACTGTTTTTCTTCTTGTCAGTTTATTTTTTCAATCTTTTTAAAATAGTAGTAATCAATCATTCAATGTCTGTCACTCTTCTTCCAGTGTTTGGTTGTTTTCAGGTTATTATGGTAGGGCTTCTGGATATATTAATCTGTAAATGAAGATTGTTAAAGTATCGAAGTATCTAACATGCCTGTGTTCCTCTGTTGAGATGATGGCTAAGTTGGTTTCTAGCTACTTTTAATTATCTGTATCTTCCTCGCAAGATGAAACAAGGTCAGTGCGTAGCTGCAATAAATCAGTAATTGGAATGAAAAAAGGCAGTTTCAGGAATGTCATCGTTGCCCAAATTTAAAATGGAGCAGGGAAGCAAAGCATAGTAGGAAAGGATAGTGAGAGTAAATACACAGCTTGAACGTAGGGGCTCAGTTCAGCAAGTTAGTTACTTCTGTAAAATGGATTTTCTAACAAATCTGAAGTTAGCCCAATGAGGATCTCAGTGTCACTGTATTTTCATATCACTTCTTTTGTTTTATGACTTGAAATTTAAATATTGCTTATACTCTGCCTTCCATCCCATGATGTCAGTGTGCTTAGTAAACCAGATCAACGTGAAAACAAGCAGAGAGGAGTTCACACTGATACACTGTTGTTCAATAGTGTTTGGAAATACAACTGGACATCTTGGCAAGAAACCATGCCGTGTCTCTTCAGATAGCTGAAACTGTCGGGAGTATTTGTGAGGGTTTGATAAAGTCTGTTGCTTTTGAGGTGAGACACAAAATAGATGGTAATGCTGGGCGCCCGCTGGAAAGTTGAGGAGTTCACTGAATTGACCGGGTGCAGGAACAAGCGCTGAAGATGCTTGGTTGCAGGTGGAAAGAGTGAAATGTAGGAAGGCAGGACGCCGGGCGCTGCGGCGGGGACGGGATGCCGTCTGCTGAGGTGTCTGAACTCTGGGCTGCCGAGGCTCGTGTTCTAACCATCCTGGTCGTGCTTAATTTGTAAATTTGAGAGGATCAGTGCCTGAAGGTGACTTGCTGCATTAATGCTTTTTAAAGATATTTAGGGTATGATTGATTTTCAAAAATCTTAGCAGATACACATTATTCTGTGGACTGCTACTGGATATGTAAGAGATGGTTATAGGAACTTTGTCATCTGAAAGTCTGAGAGCCGTGTAAATGGGAAATAATTTGCAAAGAGGAGTAGTGATTCTGGCTTAGGCCCTTGTGTAAGAACAGCTGGGGATTCTCTGTTGAACAGAGGCAAGAAAGGCTTCTATTGCGTCTGCTGTAAAAAAAGTATTTTCTTGGGTAGTAGAGCGTCCTTTGTATTTTAGGCCATGGATTCAATACAGAATCAAGGAAGGAGCACCATTTTGTAAATCACCTTTAAAAAGAACTCCAGTAAGACTCTCTATTCCGTTACAGCAGTTCCTTTTACGCTGCAGGATCTTAAAAGTCATAAGTCAGTTTGTTCCAGAATCTGAAGACTGCCAAGTTACCTAATCAAATGTATATATGGAAAGCTAATTATTTCCTAATACAGTACTCTTAATGTGAGACATTGAGTAATAAAGTGGAACGTCTTTAGTTTTCCATTGCCTCTTCCTGCCTCTCAGGACTCTTGCTGTGAAGTTCAAACATTGTTTTCAGAGGATTTGTGAGGTAATTCCTAGTGCATACGGATGCACATCTGTTAACTTGTGTGGGAATTTTGCCAAGTCCCACTTATTAAAAGCAGAAGTACTCCTCTGGTGTTGATTTTTAACTGGATCAGTGCAGTCAATGATGCTGAAATGACTGGAATGTGATAAAGAAAAATGGTATCCTAAGCCAGCAACATGGTCCTTCGCTGTGGTCTGTATCTTGAACCTTGATTTCTAACCTAGATTGAAGTGGGATTTTCTTAAGCATGTGCAAATGCCTGCAAGAGCTATTTATGTAAGATATCCTGTTCAACAAGGGCTGTGTAGGATGCTATCTTCATTTTCAGGAACAGAGCTAAGCAGATCGAAATTGCAGATGATGCAGAGCAATACAAGGGATGTAATGTGGAGATAGTTTGAAAACTGTTTCAGTGTGTCTGCTCTCAGGATGAAGACTAGTGCTGTTTGAAGTAGAGTAACCTGGTCTAGCAAGTCTTACCTTGGAAAAATAAAAGGGGGTTTGATTTTTGAATGAATAGTATGTAGCTTGGTGATCAAGGCAGCAGAAGATGAACAAGTTTAAAGCAATTTCCCCCTTCCACTCCACTTCCTTACCGGACTGAAGATTTTTGGATTTGATTCTGACTTCAGATACAGCAAGAACAAGGGTCACGTGTAAAACTTGTGTGGCCACTTGTAAAAATGAAATTTAGTTTATGTAATGCTAGTTTAATATATAATATTACAGGATGTGCTTTCTATAATATTGGGTAATGTATAGGTTTCAACAAGCCTGGATGAGCATCCTGAAAGCAAATTATGGTTTCAGCTTTGTAGCGTTGCTTCAACCCAAATTGACCTAAGTGACAGTAGTTCAGATTTACTGCACTGGAAACTGGAACAGGGCAGGTGCTACGGCAGGCTAAAATTCTCATTCGCCAAATCCCTCCCGGTGATGAGGTGAGGCGGCGGCATCCCAGGCGAAGCTGAAATACTAACGCAGCAGGGTCACAGGAGCTCTGTGCTGGCTGAGAAGTCCCTGATGGTGGCTTTGGTGCCTAGGCTCTGGGCTCCCTGCCCAAATAGCCGACGTGTTCCTCTGTGGCCGCAGTGCCTTGCTGGCTCTGCCAGAGCACCGTCCTGTTCTTCTCAACACGGCTTTTGGATGGAAACGTATAGAATGTTCAAATTTGCTATATTTGACTGGCAATACCTCAGGAGACTTCAAATGCAGTAGGCTATCTGTTATGCAGGAAAAAGGAGGTGGGAAAAGCTTGAAAGTTGGCTGCTGTGCAATATGGAATAGTAAAAGGGACTTCCAACAAAACCTGGAAGTTCGGTCATCATTCTGGAAGTGAATATGTATTTAACAAGATTCCTTTCCAAATATTTGCAGTTAAGCAGAAGCATTCTCCCTGGTTATAAGTGAACCCTCCCGTTTTTTTTCCCTGTTAACTGCCTCTGTTTATATAACCATGCCAAAATGAAAAAACAGCTGCTTCGGTATCAACACCTTAACTAAAGCGTGATTGCTACAATATATGAAGAATAGTTTAAACAAGGTATTGGTTTAAAAGGAATGAAAACTGACTCTGTCAAGAAACTGGAGTGGCTGGATTTTATATGACAACAGTGGTGTAAAGTGTTTGAATAGGCCTAAAAGGACTGCAGTTCCTATGTATTAGGACAAGTATTTAAATGATTCCGTGAAAAATGTAGATGGTGCAAAATTAGGTGCAAATCTCTGGAAGGAAAGGCATTCTACCTATGAAAAGCAGTTTGTTCTTCACTCTGCAGCATGTTTGGAAAAAATGCAGCCTCTCACCCTGTGTTCATGACACTTTACTTGGTTTTGCACAACAAAAAATATTTTACTTACATGTTCTGACATAACAGCCAAAACAATTTTTAACAGTCTGTGAGCAAATTTGGTTGTTGTGTCAATATGCGTGCAGAATTTAAATCTACACTGTGGTGAAATAAAAGATTCTGCTGGGATGCTCTCAGTGTATATGCCGTATGCTACGTACACCCATCACGATTGTTCGGGGGAGGAGAGGTTCACAGACTATTTTTAGCCACAAAAAAATCATTTCCAAAAAACGCTTGTTTGCTCTATCATGGTATCTGTCTTCTTCAGAATATGCCAGGGATGCTACAGATTTTAAAAGGATGAGAAACAGATAAGCACAGGTTGCTAAACACAGAAATTTAAGTATAAAAGTATGTTTAACAAACATGCTGATAAAATTAGCTAGAAAGTACAATTCTGTGTTGCTGTCCTGTAGCATTCTGCAGTTCATGCATAATTATGCAGTGAACCAAATGAAGTGGCATTTTCAAGGTCTATTCTAATAGCTCTGGATAATCTGTTTAAATATTATATAAATGCTATTACACAAAATGATCTTCTAAATTTATATTAAGTTAATATTAAATTTCATATTAAATTTTATTTTACATTGCTGTATTTAATTGTCGTGTTCTCAGCAGACAAATGTGAATGTTATGTAACTTTATGTAGCTGTTAATGGCTAATACGAGAAGTCTGAACTTCAGCAGTGCTTTTCTTCCAGCTCTAACTTGCAGAAGTGGTTTTCTTCTGGTTGTTTGCATGAGTATGCATCTGTTTGGTTGTATCTATTTGTATATAGTAAACTCCTACTAGACAAGTTCAAAATCTTTAAATGTTTCTCTAAGTTTTCTCCTTAGCCAGATGTCTCCACAAGAGACATAGGATGCTGAATATCTTCTATATCTGATTTGGAAGTCAGTTCGTTTGCTGACATTGCTGTTTTTGTTCTTTGCGTTTAGTGTTGCATCATGCTTCATTTTGTTCATGTCTTGTGCTGATAAAGAATGCTCTCTGAAACACCTCAATAGTTAGCAACAAAGGGGTTTTTTCATTTGCAGGAGGATAAAGCTAGTTGACAGACTTCACTGGAAATAATTTCTACTTATTTTCAGGCCATGGTTGTAGATATTCTCCCTCTTCCTCCATGCTTAAGGTGAAATGTGCCTGCAGTAGTGTCCTTTGTTGTCCTTGCCTGCTTCATACTTATTATATCTTAGAATTTTATCTCTATATGTGTGTATATCTATAAATAAGCCAGCAAGGGTGGTAGATGGTGTTCTCCCCTTTTACTAAGGGAAGCTGAGAGATAGAATATGCAGGAAGTAACAGGAGCAGAGGAAGAATCCAAACAATCTCAGATTTCAGAGCAAAGATTTTTTTTTTTTTTTTTAATGGGTGGAACTTTATTTAGATGTAGGCAGCTGTATCACACATCTCTTTCACCTCCGTGAAATGCTGAATATCTTTGTAGTTTTATAAATACTGATATTAAGGCCTATGAAACTTGTAACATCTTCCAGATCAAAAGACTAATTTTGAGTACTGTTGATTTTATGGTTTCCTGTACACGTTTCTTGCTTAGAATGGTAATCCAGATTAAATAATGCTTTTTTTTTTATTTTTTAAAAAAAAAGGTTTAATGGCACTGGAGTTGACATACTTTTGTCACATGAGCCTGGTTGACACTGCTGACTTCCTTCTGTGCTGCGTGGTAACTGACCTCTTTTCAAGAGGGAACAGATTTGGTGCATTTTCAGTAATTACCTGGGTAGGAATTACTTGGCCAGAGAGAAGAGAGAATTCAGCAGTAGTTAGCAAAAAGATTTGGAAGGAGCAGTGGATTTCAAGTATTACCAGGAGAGACTTTTGCACAAGGCAGAGTAGTTGTGCTATTTATTTATTTATTTTAAATTAGACTAGAGGAGTGTCAAAAGAAGTTAAGACTGCAGAATTACAGATTTTGGTAAACTTTTAGCTGCATAGGCATGGGGTGACTGCGTTACCAAAAATAAAAAAAAGGTTGATGATGCATGGAAAAGAGAAAAAAGGATTAACAATTAAAACAATATATGCAAGGCAAGGTTTTGTTTTGCCAATAACATTTTCTTTTCCAATTAAAAACTAGAAATGTCTTACTGCATTTAAGAATAAAAGAGTGAGGAATGACATTTGACTGATTTTTTTTTTTTTTTTTTTTTTTTGGTACAATTAGAGATTATGATATCTGACAATTTGATGGAGAAAAAGTAAAATGCTAGTTGAGAGGGGCAGGAGCTATTGTGGCATATAATTGCTGGCAATTAAATAATACAAGCATAGAAAAGAAAAGGAAAGAAAGACAAAATTCGGAAATGCAAGTCCACTTAAAAGTGAACCTCAGTCTGTCAGTTTAACAAACAAAATGATTTCACAAATACTTAATTTCAGCTATTTAATTTCCTAATCCTTCAGACTGTAGAGCACTTTTACAGTGTCCGAATACAAAAGTTCCCGTTATAATGCGAACAGTTTTCTCAGTCACTTTTTTTGACTGCCTCAAGACTTTGAACTTAAATAACTGCTGAAGGGAGAAATTACAATCATTCAGCAGTTTATAAATATACTGCAATATGACTAGAAATTCTGTGAAGCAATCAAGCCATTTGTCATAAGATTTTTGATTACCTAGAGAGTTTTTGAGTTCAGAGCAGCTTGCTGTTAAGCTACGATACTCAGTAGACTTCTTCACTTTGTGTATTTTAATACGTATCTTTAAATTAGGATCTGTGTGTTTAATAAAAAGGACATCCAAAACTAAATACAGAAATCCAGCATCAGGACTTCAGAGACAGATCTCGACTTTTAAATATGTATTTCAAATCTGATCCAGTGAAGAAAAGTTCGTAATGCAGTGGGTGAGAACTTCAAGGCTAGTTCTCAAAGCCAGGTATTTTTGAATGGTGTTTAAGGAGCATTTTTCTTTATTATATTTCAATATGAGATAAGTAGTTAAAGATACTTTAGAAACATGGAAAAAAAATACACACATACCTATATATGTACACGTACATAGACACGAACAGATGAAGTTGGACCATGACTTCTGTATATTTAGCCTTCTGTGTGAAGAGTTGTATGGATTTCCCGATTAAGATTCAAATCATCCATGAGGTACTAGATTCTAGCTTATGATCTAGAATTTTAGCTAGGCCTGGAATTCAGATACATTGTTCCACGTGTTCGATTCATTAGAATAGTAACTTGACTTTATCACAGTATGCTCTAAAACTAATTCTGATCTGAATATTTCTCCCTTTATTCTCTGATCTACTTTTGAAACAATATTTAAATTAAATGTGTGACTTAAATTTTCACAACCTTCTTGAAATTTAATACTATGATTTATTTTTATCCAGTAACTTAGAATGCGGAATGGTTAATATCGTCTTCAGTCCTGGAAGAAATAATGCTGTTCCTTGCTTAGTGCTTTTTGTTTAGAAGTTAATAATTAAAAAAAAAAAAAAAAAAAAAAAGTAGTATGTTCTGTCACGGACTGTTGTAGTATGACTGCCAAAAAAAAATTCTTTTTGCTTTACTAATAGCTGTGTGCTCTTTAGAGAAAAAAAAAATTTTTTTGCATCTGATGACATGCAGAAGTACTGTATGGACCTGCCATCTATTACTGGGTGCCACATGAATGTACTTTATGCACCCTATTGCAATTTACTATTTTGAAGGAATAGTCTTAAATTCTGTTACCAAAAATAACAACTAAAATTGAAGCATAATTTTTTTCCATATAAATTTTATTGAGATAGATAACAGTTGGGAAAGATTTTGGCTAAAGCGTATAGATAACTTCTTCGAGAGAATGTGTGGCTAGGTGCATGTAATTGCTTCCATTTTTCTATTTTTTTTTTCTTCTGATTTAAGAAGTGACTTTTTGCATGTTTGCAAGTTAACACCCACTCAGTGGCTTGTGTGGAAGTGCTCTCATTTGCAAAGCAACATAATGAGCAGCTAGTGAGGATGCTGTTCCCAGCTGCCAGAGGGTCTGTGCAAAGTTGTAATGACTACTGTACCACTGTCAAGCTGTCATGGACTAAATGAGTGTTTTAAAGTATGTTTGGTGGTTTTTTTTTTGGGGGGGGGGGTAGTTGTTCTTGAATTTTCTAGAAATTCCAACTTATTTTTCCTTAACTACTAATGCACAAAGGATGAAATACAGCTTGATCTGTTTGATTGCATGCAGTAATTCGTGAATGTGAGACCTAAAGGGAGAACTGTCACCATTTCAAGGGGATCTTCTCAGCTAACTTGAACTGAATTTCTAGAACAACAGAGATACTCAAGACAATTATAAGCTGATCTGGATAGTAGGACTCTCCCTCTGCTAGACTTGCTGATTGGTAGGTGATACTGAATCATGATCACAAGGTTTTTATAGTCGGTCACTAAGGGGAATATTTCTGAGTTTTCTGACTTGAGGCACGTGGTGTGATCTTCTTTTGTGTGGCTGAAAACAAAGTTGCTGTTGATTGATCATAAGAAGCACTATATAGAGAAATATGAATGATTAGATTTTGGTTATATCAAACTGACCAGGGTAAGTGTTACGGAAATTTTGAGATTAATCATTCTGTACCTCACTACCTAATCTGTAAAATTCAATATTTTACAAATAATTATAAGCCTTATTTTTAAGAATGCTAGAATGAGTACCACCTAGAAGCCTAGGAGAAACATATTCAGAGCAGTGAGAAGTTTGCTATAAATAAAGCCTAGGGCTGTGCATCTCATTAACTAATTATCCATTCTTTACATTAAAAAGGCAGAGGTCTCTATGGAAAAAGCACATAATTATATAGTTATTCCATGTAGTGCTTCCTGGTTTTGAATGTGGTGTTTTGCAAAGTTCTTAGTCCTAATTCTAATGTGGTATGGGTATAAGGTGCCCAAATCTTCTTTAAATATGTAGAGTATTGACTTTCATAACAAGGAAGTAAACCACTAGACTTAAGCTACTGTTAGAGATTGCTTCTTTTATTTGTAGAAATATGTGGAACTAGCAGTGGAACACTGTAGAATCTGCCATAGTTACTCTTGGGGTTGGAAAAAAAGGATGCGAGTGTGATTTGGCATGAGCTTAGGGAAGCCAGTGCCCAGGTTTGTGGTGGTCTTGTGCAACTTTGGATTTATTGGCAGGCAGAACCTGTGTATACTACTAATAAAGCATAGTTAGAATTGCTGTCACCTCCTGTCACCTTAGAAATTGGTGGGTTTGAGGTTTGTATCTTGGCTGTAGAAGTGAGCTGTGTCACTCCGGAAAAATACTCCGGTACTGCTTTAAGTCACTGAACCCTCAGAGGAGAATATTGCTTAGTATTTCAGAGCTGTCCAAGGACAGGGCACTGGGCAGTCAGTGAATCTTTTACAGTGTTCTCCTTTTTAATGAATTTAGTCTTTGTGTTTCAAGAGTTGTTCTGATACAATTTTACTGCCCGCTTTCTGCTACGGGATTGATTTCCTCTGTTCGGTAGCGTTTGACGTACAGTATGGGATCAGATACTACAACAAATTGATTCACACTGTTTCTGCTGCAGATTAAGACATTTCTGGTGACCTGTTTGTTAGAGTCTCATCAATAAACTGATCAATGTATTGACTCCAACTGTGCTTTTATTCTACAGTAATTTCTTAAAAGCAATTATGTACCATATAGCATGTTAAAATATGATTCTTGGCCTACTAAAACCATCTTGGAAATGAATTTCCTGTTCCTATAAATTAAGTTTCCCTATAAATGGGAGAAGCTTGGACTTTCACATGCACAGATGAACACTGAACTGGAATGTATAATTCTGAGCTAGTGAAAAGAACTTTCCATATATAAGTCCAGGTTTTCTACTCAATTCCACGGTACATTTAATGTCAGAGACACTGATCTGTGAAATGATAAATTTTCATCCTAACGCAGCATGTAACTGTGGAGTAGGAAGGCTATTAACTCATTGCCTTTCCTAATTATTTTGGGTAAACTGGGTGCACTAAAAGACAGAATCTGGTTATTGAAGTCTTTATTATTTAAAAGTTGTCTTTAACAGCCAGCATCTGAAATCAAAGAGAACAGTGATCATTCTCAGTACTCCTGGTTTTGGAGGGTCACATGGATAAAAAGGATTTTAGGAAATAAAGTGTTTAGAAGAATAATTGGCATAACAGCCTTAACAGATTGTGCAGTACAGTGATTGTACAAAATACCTCTTCATTGAAAATTAAAATTATTCTGGAAGTGAGTTATGAAAAATTAGCAACTGAAAAATAATATGCAGGTAAAATACTGAATATATAAAATACATAAATTACATAAAATTGCTGATAAAGCTCATCTGGAGATTAAAGGCATGTGCAGTTACATAGATGAAAAGGAAATATCTTTGTTTAGAGAATGAGTCTAATACAGGAAGCATTTTTTCCTGTTATTGAAAAGTTAACTTTAATGTTTAAGTACATTTTGAAAACTTGACTTTGAGACTGTTTTGAGTATTTTATATTGCATTTTTTTGAAAAACAAAGTTATCTTGTATGACTTATTCCTATTGTTTGTGATTTTTAAAGTATCTTTATTTTGTTTAACTAAAATTGTTCTTATTTGTAGTCTCTGTGGTACATAAAATTTGAGGGGGGGGGGATGAGAAGGAAATCTTTAATTCCTAAATTCTTACAAATATCTCTTTTCATAGACTGTATTGTCTGTGGTTTTGTGGTTTCTTTCTTGATGCAGTAAGTCAATATATTTATGCCTGTTGACTAGAAACTGGGAATTGAATATCAGAGATGCTGACATTATCATATGTGTGAGAGCTACATGTGACATCTTATGAAAAGACTGGAGAAATCTGTACTTCTTTGAATCAAATTCACCAAATTCACCATGGAAGTCAGTCCAAGTTACAGTAAAAAAAAAAAAAAAAGAGTGCATGTTGAGGACATTGTATATGGACAGTGTGGTGTGGAGTATTACAGTCATGTTGGAAGAAATGACTAAGAGGCTGGATATGAGAACCCACCGCAAATAATTAGCGTGGAGAAAAGGGAATACTAAAGTAATCCTGAAAAAGCAACTGGAAAGACCTTAATTCTAGTTCTATTCTACAAGCTGTTGGCAACTTTAACCTGATAATGACTGAAATATGTCTATTTTTGAGTATTACAGTGCTTGTTTGGTGTAGCCCCACCGTTCTGACCGTGTCCAATATGCTTTTCAATGTGTTGTCTAGGAAAGAGGATGCGTTCTACTGTCAGAATTGGTGGTATGTGTTTATTTTCATAGGTGAACTACAGTGGGAAACTAGAAAATACACTACTGATAAGTGAACTGAATACCATACTTTTGCAACATCGAGCCCATTTCAGTTGTATGTTCTTTTGTTTTTTTTTTTTTTCATACGTTCAGTGACGAACAAGAAACCAGCTCAGGCATCTATTACGAAGGTCAAGCAGTTTGAAGGTTCCACGTCCTTCGTCAGGAGAACGCAGTGGATGCTCGAGCAGCTTCGCCAGGTCAACGGTATCGACCCGAATCGGGTGAGCGTGCTGAACGGTTCGAGAACGTGACAGCTGAGCGCTTTTGGAATTGACTTGTGAACCAGGCAGCCTTCCGCCGTTCAAAAGGCAGCTGGAGATATAATATACAGGCTGAAGGGCAAGTTCTCAAAAAAAGAAAGTCGTCTGGAGCATGCAAGTACAGTTCAGTGGAAAAGGCCAGAGGAAGCTGCCTAAACTCTTCAGTGAGGGGGCACCAAATTCTGTTGCTGCCCAGTGCAGTCTTGTTAACAGAAAAGAATAAACTCCTCGCTGCTGTCATACGAAGTGTACGGAATGGAATTCTCTTTTCTCTGGGTACAGGGACAGTGAAAACAAGAGAGAGAACACGTAGTTGAGGGATATGAGTTTTAACGCCCCTACCCACCATCTGCTAGGTAGCTCTGTAAGCAACAGCTTGGGATACTTTCAGATTGGAAGCCCTTTCAAGTGCTTCAGCTTAAACAAGTTCCTTCCAACCTTGTCTTCCTGTGATTTTTTAGTGGTGTTGATTCAAAATGGCATTTATTAGATGAGGTTACAAAGTGATATCTAGCAGACGGTGCTAAACGTGCAGCAATACTGCTTGCATAGTGTCCATTTCTTTTGGCAGTTGATGCAGGGTGCAGAACCAGGGTTTACTTTGTTCTAGAACTGCTTTTTTGTTCATTTTACCTTGAGACTATAAAAGATTCTGGATTTCCCTTATCAGTTCTCGTAATAACTGGGTCTTGCTATTTGTTTCCCTTCTTTGGGTGACTATACAGAGCAGAACTGCATCTCCTGTATTTTAGCATGGAAGTGGATCCAATTCTTGAGAAGCTTCTCCATGTTCAAAAGAAAATCCATATGCAGTATAAAAAAGACAAGTACCTATATAGCTGTAGATAACAAGGACTTCTTATGAGATTCCAACTTTTAACTTTCTTGTCTAAAATATTCCTATTTTCGATTCTGGGGTTCTTTCCTCCCCTCCCCCAATCCCCCCAAGCTGAATATTTCTCGTTATAAAAATATTCATGAGAAAAAGAATGTTCCTGTCTGTTTATTTCTATTAAAAATCTGCAGGGGAAGAATAATTTCAGGATGAAATACATATATGTATGTATATATACTATATATACATATATATATATATGGTAGTTCTAGATCTTTCTTCAAATCATTTATAACACTAGAATGATAGTTTTTGTGCTTGTTTTGTTTTTTTCTTCTAGGATTCCCCAGAATTTGATTTACTATTTGAAAATGCTTTTGACCAATGGGTAGCAAGCACAGCCTCAGAAAAATGCACATTCTTTCAGGTTCTTCATCACACTTGTCAGCGGTACCTTACAGACAAGAAGCCAGAATTTATCAACTGCCAGTCTAAAATCATGGGAGGTAAGCCAACGGGAGCTGGAATTCTGCAATTGGACATGAAATGATGATTCCCACGTGTGTGGGGGTGTGCACATGCATAAGTTATATATATATTTATATCCAGACACACACTTCTTTTATTAAAAAGAACTTTTTATTGGAGTGAAATCACCAGTGGGGTTCCACAGGGATCTTTGATGTGATCCGTATATTCACTTAATGTAAATTGTTTGAGACTGGAAAAGTATTTGAGGAAAATGTTAGTACTGGATTTGCTCTATGTTTTTCCATAGATGACTTTGGCTCCTGTCAGAAGTGGGAGATTGAGTTAGTCCCTTGATGTGACACAGTACATAATCATTATGTTTTGGTTAATACCAAATTTTTAAACCAAAAAAACCATTAAAACCAAAATAATTTTCAGCTTGTAAGTCTGTGTGTTCTGCATATCTTATGTCAATATGTATTGATACTGTGTGTGTTTAATGCCTGCATTATAATAGTGCAACTGAAAGCACTTTGTGTTTTGTACGAAGGAGGAAAAGGTAAAGTGGCTGTAGAAAACTTATTTCTGAGGCCATTACTGACTGTACTCATCCCTGCATTAAGAGCTTATATTAGTCATTTTAACGAACTGCTCACTCAAGGGAATGAGCACGCTTGCTCAAAGAAATGAGCAGTCATCCAACTGGGAGATGGAATAGCCATAATAGTCTAAGAAATTAAGAGTAATATTTTCCTGGTAAAACTGTCCTCTCTGATTCCTTGTTTTTAATTTGATTTCATCTGAAAAGGATAGCACAACAGATACTATTTTTACGGTTCTTTCTCCAGTGATTTTTCGTCTTTCCTATTGAGCAAGCGTTGATGTCCCTCCCTGCACACGCACACACACACACACCCACCAACAAAAGAGCTGAATTAGCAAAACTGTTGTAAAGTGATACTACAACTATTTTCTCAGCAACCAACTAATATTCCAGTCTTATTGAAGTAACATATTCCAAGAAATATCTGTATATGAAATAAGGAATTTCTGTATCAGAGAGAGATCATTAGGTATTCATAGAACAGTAAGACATACGTAAATTTTTTTCACAAATACTTATTTTGAATATGATACTTAAGTCTACTTCTGAGACAAGTAATTTTGACATTTTCTAGATAAAATTGTAAAAAAAATGGTGTTTAAAAAAATTGGAAATTTGAAATTTTCTATGAAATGTGGTAGACGCTGCTACTGTCCCAAGAGCATTTAGGAAGAAATTTAATTTGGGATATGATAGGATTAACTTCTCTTGGCACATTCAAGCATATGATTAACTAAGTTGTCGGTTCTGTTAATATCTATTATCTTTATTTCTGCTACCCTCACAACAAAACAGAAGTGCAGAGATTGTATTGGCTTTTTAATACAAAGGCAGAGATGATCAAGAACTTAATGGAAAGATTTTTTTTCCAGAGTATTTTTACTTGTTGTTGAAACAAAATTTTTCGTGAAACAGAATTAACTAAAGGCATTGGAAAAAAATAAAATAATTTCAGCCTACTAACTTCAGTGATTCAGGAAATCTGTTCTGTCTGGTAGCACAGGTTTTCACTTGTAATAACAAAAAAAAAAATCCTGTTTTCCACCAACATTTTTCCTAATAGCTAGTGTTTTTGACAAATATTTGGCAGAATTTATTTTTTTTTCTTTTTCTAGCATCTTTTTCCAAGTATTGTTTCATTTTATGAAATAATAATCTCCTAATTTTTGTCCTCCTCTGTCCCCCTGTTCTTAGGACATCCACTGATTAGTTAGTGTAGCATGTTTTTCAGTTCTTTTCTAGCTTTGTATTTAATGCCTGTTAATTTCCATTAGTTATCGTTCCATATTTTGAGATGCCTCTGTAAGCATACTGGTTCACCTTCAGTATTTCAACGTCACATTTGACATAATTCTTTGGTAACATAAAATTAAATGCTTTTCATCTGTCAGTATCTAGTCTAGTAATTGTAGAATACCAAGAATGGTGCAAGGTCCAGGCGGTAGTAGTTTTACAGTCATGATGTACAGAAGTATAAGCAAAGGAAGGTTTGTAGGAAACAGGTTATACCTTGTATAAACCGGTTATCTGTCCCCATCCTCGCCCACGACCTTGAGTTTAGTCAAATTTAAGGCAGACAAATCCTTCAAGACTGTAAAGGGATTTTTGTAGTTGACAGCTTATTTGCTTTTTTCACGTTCTCTCCCCTGCTTCTTTTCTAGTCAAGGCCTCTTTTAGCCTTGCAAAAGTGTTATGCTATTGGTTTGTTCATGATACCTCTAATGACAATGAATATTTCAGGTTACATTGGCTATCTTTCCTACTTCCTTTCCTGAGACTGGGAGACCCTACAGTTGATACTGCTGATACAGTATTAGCATCATGGTAATGAACCACTTGATCAGTTGGTATATTATTAATAACAAAAACATATACCTAATAATTTGACTAATGGAAATGGACGAAGCTTTCTGGATAGAGCCATGAGAGGTATATTAACAGGATGACTTGAACTGGTATTTGTAATGCAACTGCAGAGACACCAGCCTATGCTTCTCAGTCTATATGTGGACCGGAGGGGAGCTTGCTTGATTGATCTTCTTTTAAAGGGTTTCATGACATATATTCTTTTTCTTACTGTTTCCAGAACTAGGTGAAAGACAAATCTTCCAAGGCCTTTTACAGGCTTTTCTCTGCCAGAATTCTAGATATTCTCTAATGCATGTAGTAGATTCCTAAACATCTCTAATAGTTGTCCCATTGGGGAAAAAGTAATTACTAAAGACAGATTGGCTACTGAATAATTGCATAATATATTTTGGCAGTGGCCAAGATTAAATGCATGAAGACATCAGAAAAGATGAAAAAGTGCCAGAGATCCAAGCAGTGTTTGACTTCTTTGCCAGTATGTACGGCATTAAGGCCATTTTGTTCAGAGATACTGATGCTATTCAGACACGAGGCAGAAACACAGCTATACTTGCTTCTATAATACGATACTCAATTCTTTGAGTCATTTTGTATTCAAATTTACTAGCAACCCAGTTACATCTTGAAATCATGGGTCTGAATATGCTAACTTAGCAGTAATAAACTTTAAGCTTCAGCATTTGTCCATCAAGCACCACTTCATGTTCTTCCAGTATTTCTGCTTCCATAATGTTGAGTCCTGGATATAACATCCATTACCCAACTTCTGAAAAATCATTCTTTCTCTCCTCCTTTTTAGAAACCTTGTTTTCAGTTTCTCTCTGTACTTCAGTTCATCCAGAAACATTTCTGAGCTGTCTGAAACATTGCCCACTGAAAGACTATTCTGCATTGTAGTATTTCAAAAAGTGTTTATTACTGAATCTCCAGTAGTTGTCTTGAAACTTATTCTGATCTTTTTAGAAATCAGTTAATCAATTTGTTAGCTTTCACATTTTGACTTCTCGTGTCTTGAGGTAAATTCTCAGAATTAGTCATCAGGTTAAAAAAAAAAAAAAAAAGTATCTGCTTAATATCTGAAATTAGTATCTGCTATCCATTTCCCAATCAGTGAAAACTATTGTGGGAATATTTTCACTTATTTCACTAAGTATTCAAGAAATTTCTGAATGGAAAACTGAAGTCTTTTATTATGTCTGTTCTGGAACACAACATTTTTAGCATTTCTCTCTGTCCTGTTTTTTCCTTTAAAGAAATGAAGCAAATATTAAGGTCTAACCAAAAGCTGATCAGTTGGAGAAAAAACTACTTTTCTCTTTCCCAGTGAGTATCCTATCAGCCTCCAAACTGTTAAAGAGAAGGACGCTTATTTTCCCAGAGGCCCTGTGCAGCTCCTGATTTCTTGGTTCTGTGGTGACCTGTTCTTGTAGTTGTCCCTGGCTCCAGCCTGCATTGCAAATGGTTGCATATGGACTTCCTAAGAAAATTCCCCTTGGCTTAAGAAAATTCCCCTTTGCCTCCATGGGAGAGGAATTTTGTTGCTGTAGAGCTGAGAAACTTCACTGCCCTGTGCACCTTTTTCTCATTTAAAGAGCACAGACAGATCCCTGTACACCTTAGTTTGCAACAGACAGCAGTTAAAGGAGGAATGAAATGATACAAGATGATAACTAGTGTTTTCACTGCAAAATTTGAGCTATGAGATGGGCTTTTTATCAAAAGTTCACAAACTTAACTTCTAACTACTGACTTAGGAATAATGAAGTCAGAATTTCAGCTTATGCATACTGACAAAATTTGAGAATATTTACTGTGCTTTGTCACTTTATTGGGGGATTATTATAGTTAACTGTAACTCAAAAACTGGTAAAGCAAGCAACAGAAACTGGCATTTCAAACTCAGATGAATATGTCCCCTCTAGCCTGAGGAATATGCACGTCTACCTTTAGCTCATTTGCTGATTAGAGCGACTTTATTTCCCTTTTCTGTAGTTTCTATTTTAGATTCGATGATTCATCTGCTTGCCTGGATTCACCTGATCATAAAAAAGAAAGTAGGCAGTTGATTTGGAATGAATCCTTTGCCTGTCATGGAAAGCTCTGCTGCTTTCTATGAAAGCATCATTATTTTATTAAATTCCCAGCAAAATTGGAGCTGTCATTTAAATAAACCCAGCTGACCAGTTTCGGTTATTCCTCCTTTCATCTCGGTGAGTTCTCATTAAGATACTTTGCAGTCTCTGAGGGCACTAACTCTCCGATTTCATCAGGAGACATCAACGGGAGAGACCTTTCCTTCTTACCGTAGAGGACAAAAATGCCCCACTTTTTGCATCAGAATTAGGAAACACAGTAATGTATTTGCTTGGCACAAGATCGTCCAAGAGAAGGGTTGTCTATGCTCTCTTGTTTAAGTATTTTGATATAAAATGGTTCTATAGGTTATTATTTTGATTTTCATCTTTTTAAAAATCAAGTAGTTGTACGTTAAGCTTTTCATCTCTTCTGTCTTTAGAAGCTTTGTAATTTAGTGTATGAATATAATAGACTCTGTCTCCTAGTAGATGTAGTCAGTGTACTATCTGTGTGGTTGGAATAGCAAAAGAATTGTGAGCATGGGCTTGTAATATTACAGTTGAGAAGATTCCTGCCTAATTATTATAATAATAATTCTTACATAATCTTACGTTGTTAGAAGTAAAATCTAGCAATTTCGGTCAGAGATGTCTATGAGTGAATTTGTGTTTATGCAGTTGTATACGATTGTTTCAGTTGGGAGTAAAGATTGTTTACAATAATCTAAGAAAACGTGATCTTTGAATGCAGGGATGCTGTTTTCTTTATCTGTAGTCAACCTTGTTTAATCAGTTTATGCTGACACTAATAGAAATTTTGCTATTGTCTTCCATAGAGCAAATATTTCTTTCAGTATACATATGAAGGCTTAATCGGAGAAAAGAATGCATTATTCTCTGTAAACATATTGGTGTAGTTCTTTGCTCTAGCATACACATAATACAACCTGAAATAGAAATCAAGAAAAAACGGACCCAGGCTTGGCTTGTGTTTTAATTTATGTTCAGACTGTGTTAACCAGTGTAAGATAAAATTGCTGAGAGATATGTGGCAGTAAATATATGTTTAATTTCTTTCTTTCACCTGTTTCTGTATTAAAACTATTAAGCCTGGAATCACACCTAAAACAACTCGGTTTTGATAAATTACTGCTAGAAGACTTCCGGGAGGAAAGCATCACAACTGCACAATTTGCTGCAGTTCTGTTCTGGTTTGTTTTGGAGTAGATATTGCAATAGATATTGCTGATCGTGGAGCTGCCTGCCTCTGTGCAGTCGTTTGCGGTACAGTGGAGCTTCCGCTGTGCTGCTAGTCCTGCCGAGCAGAGCGGGAGGCGAGAGGGCTGCGGAAACGTCCGTCACCTGCAGACCAGGTGTTTGCTAGCCCACACTAATTCTTGACATAACACTTGGACTGACTCTGAGGATGAATCTGACCTTCGTATCTCTGGATAGGTCTCTGGGATACATTATTTTGAACCCTTTAATCAAGGTGAATTGGGGACCTTCGAGAATTAACAGTTGCTGCCACCTTTAGATGCGTATTAGAAATGCATAACTCTGGGAGAGGAACAAGACCCAGGCTGAGTGAGGCATGATGATGATCCTGCAACTTTGTTTTAAGCTTTGTGCTTTACACTTTGGTTTTAAGAATCATTCTGTCAATTCCATTAAAATATCCTTAGGTGCCTGCAGCAACGATATCTTTGCCTCTGTGCTTTTCTCCAGGACAGCTGGCAGGAGTTGCTAATAGATCATCTGTTTTCTCCTCCAAGGATAAATTGCCAACCTGAGAGTGGCAATGTGAGAGTGATGTCTTAGCCTAAACTGTCCAGATAGCATTTTCACTAATTTTCTGGGCGTATTTGGAGATGAAATTTTAACATGAAAAAGCCAGTTTACATTCAGCTTTGTTACAGCATTTTAGGAAGTCACAAATTAAGTCTTACTTTCAAATATAAATAAATGCAAATATTTACTGGAAGTTTTGAAGCTGGAAAGTAGGTTTCACAAAGATGTCTCACAGTTTGGCTCTCAGTTTTACTGATAGTGCTTTAAAATAAAATTACCATAATTGTAAGCTTTAAAGCAAAACACCTTGGTCAGGTTTTGCTGATTCCTTTATGTATTAGAAGAGGCAATCACGAGTGAAAAATGGTGGAATAAGACATGTTTGAGAAAACTGTGAAGATAATAATGGCTTTTTTCCGTACTGTATAATTTTAATGACTGACTGAAAGAAACAAATAAATTTACTGTGGAATTAAGATGGGGAGAAAACTAGAGCTTTCCTTCCTTTCTTTCGTATATCTAATACTTGATATTTTCACCTCTTACCCAGTTTTCGCGGAGGAAAAGGCATGCAGTGGAGCACATTTTTACAGTGGTTCCATTGGAAATGAATTCTGATGCAAATGACTTTGACAAAAATGGATAAAGTATCACTATGGTTTGGTGTACATCGCCATTTTAAAGTTAATGATGGGGTGAATTTTTGTACAGTTTCTTTATGGGAACTGCAAAATTCTTTGGATTTCATTGAGCTATTTCTAACAAAATATCCATTCTTTGGAAAAGATAAGGATCAATGTCACATTAGAGACTGAACTACTACAAATGGATTTTTTTACTGCCAGAGACCATTTCAGGTGCTTGCTCTTTTCCCCTGCATGTTCAAGTCCAGATTAATTCTACTTTACCGTCCTTGTTTAGCTGAAAGAATTTTGGTTCTCGTAACACAGAAGCAGTGTGTTGCGATTAGAGCGGTAAGAACACAGGAGTGCTTGTTCTGTAGAAGTACAGCATGTGCTCCGAGCTCTAAGTTAGCTTTCTAAAACTGTGAATGAGCAAAAAAATACAGTACGTTCTTGCAAAAACTGTAGGAGTACCTAAAATCGAAAGGGACGTTTATCATTACAGAGGAAGTTTGGTTCCTTTTTAGTCTATATCACATCGAGATGAGATATTCAGAAATCAGTAAGAAGTATGTTTTCTTAGACCTTCCTCCTTCAGAAGAAGTGAGTGTTACCTTCAAGGTGCAGAAAATTATTCCATTTATCAGCGAAACAGCACAAGTTTTGTGTCAGATTATCATATCTTGATGTTTAGAAAGCCAGAATGGACTTCTGTGTTTTTGTAGTAATTTCTGATTCTAGAATTTTCTGGTAAAAGACTTTTAAGCGCTATTTATTCATATAGCGGAAGTACTTGTCAGATTCAAGTTTAAAGGTTTCAAATTTAAAATATATTCCTTCCACACTGAATAATTTATTGCTTTTTTTCGAAGGATAAAAGAGGAATTGATCCTACTGATGATTGTCCTTAACTTATAGCTTATCAGCAAAATACAGTAATGTCCTGTCTTAACATCAATGCCAGTATTGAAAACCATCACTAAGAAAAGTAGATTTGAAATACAGAAAATGAGTTTTCTGAATGACACGTATGACCTGTCAGATTGGCTCTTAATCTTTGTACTTTTTTTTAATGTTTTAATTTCTGATTTCTGTAATTTTAACTGAACTTTAAACTTTAGTCCTATATCTTGTAGGTGGAAAAACAGCAGAATTATGTGATAATGTTGAATGCTACAAGTAAGTAAAGCATGTGAATGAAATTGCTCTGAAAAGTTTTAACTAATATCCCATCCTCTTTTAAGGGATATTTATTAATCCTGAAACAAGATCAAGACAAAAAATCAAAGCTAGAAAGAAACAGATCTGCAAAAGCATGCTTAGATTACAAAAATAATTGCTTTAATGTACTGCTGATGTGAAAGCATTTAAAAGAATTAACTATTTACAGATGTTAATATAAAGAAGCATAGTATTTTTAATTAGCAAAATTTGAGAATAGTCTTTTATGCTTTTTTCCCTCATTATCAAGGAAACTCATAATTATTGAGGTTTAGGAGAGTGTTTCTTTGTGTGTAGTTGTTCCAGTTTGCCCACTGCAATATTGCGTCCCTTGAAGAAGGTGGTAATGCGTGCTGCTAGAGACAGGAGTAGGTAGCCCACTGGTCTGATCCATGTTGGCAGCTCTATTAACTTACTTGCCATTCTCTTTCGCTTTTTAAATCAAATATAGTTGATTTGTAGCGCATTTCTGCTGAGCTGTTGTTATAACCGTTGGGCCTTCTAGCACCTCTCAGCCGTCCCTTTGTGCATGTTTTCTCTCATTGTATGTATGCATCTCTATAAATATTTTCCTAGGAAGTTGCCTTTAAGCTGAATGTGTTGTTGATTGTGACTTGAGAGGAACTGTAGTGTTGGTTTTGATGCGTAAGAAAGTTCTGCTTGGAAAAAAATGCTTTTGTGGAGAAAAGCAGTGAGCTGCTTGTGTAAAAATAAAATTGATCTAGAAGTCCATTTTTGAACACGTTGGTCACGCTAGGAATCTGATTCCAGGAAAAAGCACAGTTTCGCTGTTCTACCTGCAATTACAATCAGCTTGTGAGATTCTTCTGTTGCGTTACGGTGAACGTGAAAGATCTCATTGACCAGCTGTAAAGCAAGTTCATGATCTCGGGTGAGAAGCAACTGCCTGGTCATAACATTGATATGAACAAAGTTTGCAGCGTCTTTGAAGTGATACCTGCAAGGAATTGTTTGCTGGGCTGCCTTAAAGAAAATTACTGACAAGTTAGCTGAAGAGAAGTTAATATTTTTCTTCTTTATTAGTTGGTCTTAGTAGCACAATTGAGTCAGTGTCTTATTCAGCTTCTCCATGCTGTAAGTCTTAGCTGAGGATCACTGAGGGGCTTTTTACCCGTGAGATATAATAGTTATTTATTTTGAACAGTGTTTGTGACGGTAGTTTCAAAGCTGTTATCTACCAATTTGACCTTTATGTTGTTTTATCAAAGTATCTTTTATTGTTTCCCCTTCCTTAGCTTTGCTAGTTTAACATTTTTAGTTCTTTGAAGATTCAGTTTTTACTTACATATACATATTTATATTTATATAAATATGGGTAGGAAGTGTGCTTACTTATATGAGTTATATAGCATTTTAAAATTCATCAGTATTCGCTTAAAATTAACTGGATGTTACTCCTTTCTTGAAGTTGCTGTGAATTAACTCTAATCAGTGAAAATTGTCTTGTGGTCACATTTTCTGTGTGTATCCCTCTGCAAGAACATCCAGGACTTCTTCGTTCTTCATGTAACTCTTCTTGTCTGTTTGTACTCTGATAGGAAACAGTGATAGTCTATTTTCATAATCACTTCAGCACCGTAAGATATGGGGAAAAAGGGAATATTTCTTTTTTTCTTTTTTTTTTGATGGATTATAAGCCTTGAGTAGTAGCCAAATAAAATCTTCAACAAGAATATCTGTGCCAAAATCTTCCTTTTCTGTACCTGCAACCCAGTAGAAACTCTTTAAGATCTGTAGATGACTGTAGATCACGTGATGCAGCTACCTTTCCTAGTAAGGAAAAAGACGCTAGTAGTAATAACTGTGAAAAATGTACTTAGTATCGCTGTGGGACGTGTTTCTCTGTGAATCCAAGCCTAATTTTTGAATATTTATGAACTTCTTAAGTCCTTGAGATGAAATCGGTGTAAATGTTTAGGATATTTGAGACGAGGCAACTCGAATGAAGCATTAAATAGCAGTTGCTGTTCGAAAGCCAGCACCCCGGTCGTTTGGTACCAGCTTGCTTGAAAGCTGCACAGCAGCTAGCTCACTCGAAGTGCATTGCTCGGAGCCAGCTGGTGCTGAGCGAGTCAGAATATTGTTTCCAAGGTACCTTCGGGTTTTCTGTTTCAATTTGGATTCATTCCTGCTTCCGTCAGAAAGAACAGGTCTTCATCTCTGTCTAGAGTCACTAATTGATCACCTCAGTCAAATCCTACGTGCCACTTTTTTGCATACCCGGTTCCATTCAAAGTCGTGAATAAGGCAATAAAAATACGTTATTGTACATTGAGTGAAGTACATGTGAAGAGTGAATTACCTTGCAGTTGTTTTCCATCATTGTTTCCTTAGCAAAACGTGTTCTAAATTTAGTACCGTGCCATCCTTACTTCAAACTAACCGGAATCTAATTGGTGTTGACATTTTCCTTCTTTTGTACTTTCTTTGTACTGTACGTATCCCCACCATCTGGTTTCACAGCGATGGCTCTCTTATTTTTTCTATCATAATAACATAGGTCATTTCTCTTGCGAAGAATTTTAACATCTCCATTGTCTTTTAGTTTCCATATTGATGCAAGAATGCATGGAAGACTTTTTGTTATCTATATTTGTCTGATTATTGTTAGTCTTATTTCTGATTGTACACTTGCCATGCTAATTTGTTAGCTGTGTTTAATTTGTAATAGCTGTAGTATGTGCACAGGGTTTTTCTTTTTTTTTTTTTTTTTTTCTGAATGATCATGGGCTGTGTGTTGCCTTCTTGTAAGCTTGATATTTCAGAACTTACCTTGTAGTTCAGACTACCTTAGAGTTAGATCATGGCTGACCTTCCCAGGTTCATGATTTCCCAAATGTGCCATAGAAGATAGTATTTAAATGTTGGAAAAATCTGAACTAAATCTGTATAAAGGTGATGCAAACAGCACCGGTTAAACTATATTCTGTTGCTTCAGGATATCTGGGAACTAAGGGGAGGGAACAGGAGGAAAAAAAAGAGAAAGTTCTGCAGCAGAGATGTTTTGAAGTGTTCCCTTTGCTTCAGATTGTAATAGTCAAAAAAAAAAAAAACAAAAAACAAAAAAAAAAACATATTTCTAGGTCAGCTGGAGAGTAGAACCTGAGCTTTCCCTTTGTTATCAGACTGCAAACAAAATGCCTTACAGCAAGATGAAAAAGTAGAATTTCCATAGCTTTTCATTCCTTCCCCTTTCAAACAAATACTTGTACTATAATGATCTTATGCTTGGCTGGCTGGACCTTTTAAATATCATGAGTATTCATGTAAGATATGAGGAAAATTGAGTTAAAAATTCAAATTCGGGTTTAAATAAGATTCAGTAAGATATCATTGAGATATAAATTGCCAGGAAAAGGTGATTGTACCAGGGAAGATGTATTTGATTCTAAGCATTATTTCTGGCCTCGCAACATACATAAAGTTCTTCTAAAGCTGTCCCCATTCCAGTTTTATACAGCCTGAATCAGCCTCATGGCCCTCCTCCAGTCAATTTACAGTTCTGATTTATACAGTGAATTTTAATAGACTTTTATACTTCTTTATGTGTGACAGATGAGTAAAGAATTTAAGAAATGTAAGTCGCTTAATTATCTTTGTGTTGTATCTCTTAATCTGTTGTACCATATTTCAAATAGAAAATAATGAGAGAAAGGAGTGACTTTGTAAGGCTCTGTTGGTTTTGAGTAAAGAGAGTTGAAATAAAGCTAGAAGGCTCCAAATAGGTCTACTTAACAGCTTCTTAATAAACCACGGGAGAGACTACAGACATGCAAGTAACGTTTTTAAAAGATCCCTTATTTCTTACTGAATTTCAGAAAAAATAAAATTTGCACTGATTAGTTTAGTCATCTTCCAGGGCTGTGTGCTCCCTGTGTACCCATTATAGTTTAAAGGGGGGAAAAAAAGGATAAAATGGATGTTTTTCTATTATTACTTTCAGATTCAGGAAGCAGGTTGAAAGAGCAAAGGAGGAGCAAATGTAACGGCTTCCTTATATGTTAATACGTTGTTTTTATTGTCCAGCAAAACTATAGCTACAACAGTGAAATTCTGCTGAGTATTTTATTGCTGAACAATGTTCCCTCAGAGTTTTCATCTCTCTCCTCTATTTCACTTCTGTGTATATAACCGTAAAAAAAAAAGGAAAAGAAAAAGTCTGTTGACAATCCATTTGGATAAAATAGCTCATTCTAGTTCTGTCACATTTTTTCACCCTCTGCTTCTGACAGCCATTCCATCCTACCTAAATTATATATTCAACATACACATCAGAATAGAGTATCAGTATCTGTTCTTTGGCCTAGAAGAAAAACCTCTTTTCCGGGTGTCCAGCATTTTTCAGTGGGTCTCCAATGGACATGTGAAGGTTTCCCCTGGCTAGGCAATCGGAACTGTTTAGATTTCTATCCTGGTGGAGATAAATTTAAATACAAAGTTGTAGACCGTAAGTTTAGCTAGGAGATAAATAGAAGATGTCTTCCAGGTTACTCAAGCTATTTGGAAATAACCCACAAAACTTTGTTTTTCTGACTTGGATGTATTTTTGATGGATTAACATTATTAGTATAAATTGTTAAGAAGTGGAATACTCTATGTAGGCTTGAAGATGGCATAGACCAAAGTGTTGGATGTTTTGCTGTTCAGAATGATTTTTCTCACAAAAGTTACCTTTCAGAAAGCTCACTGTGACATGACAGTGATTTTCTAAGGTAATTATTTATTGATTTTTCTGTTTCTCTTCACAGTATTTGATCTCACCCATAAAATGCAAAATAGATTGGGTTTGCATCATCTTTACTCGCTGTAGACTTAGGGAGAAGAGGCTTAGTATGGGCACCACATTTCTGATTCACAGGCATGCAGTCTTTTCAAATTTTAAATGACAGGCCCTAAACCACTTTAGGTTGTACCATCAGTAATGGAAAAGTAGAAGCTCGTCCAAATGACTGGAAGAGCAGCTATACTAGCTAATGCTGGTAGAGCCTGTGTTGCTAGAAGACCACAAATTCAGTAAAGCCATTTGGCTCATCTCTATGTTTCATTAGAGATTTTTTCCCTTTGGAAAGTTGATGGATCTCTGTAATACTTTGCATTCCCTCTGTGTTGCCAGAGCACTGATAAGATGCAGCATCAAAGGCTTTCTTTCCACGTTTACTTTTGTTTACATTTGACAAAATATAAATAAATACCTTGGCTGTTTGCTATTTCTGCTTACCTGGGCATAGCCCTCTACATGTGTGTGTATGTGTATATGTACGTTTACATGTGCACCTATATAATTCCCCATTCTATTCCCCATTCTATTCCCCATTCCGCTCTTTCTAAAGGCATCTGCTGATTCTTGCAATTTTTTTAAATTCCTTCGATATTTGTTAAATAACATAAAAAGGAATTTTTATATAAAAAGGAACACTAAACCAGATCAGACCAAACTCTGCTTAGCCTACTGTTTTATCTTCGATAGCAACAATCTCCTTAATTCATTATTCACCTAACAAAATTATCAATTTCTGATACCTGTAGGCAGTGAGGGAACAAAAAATTGCAAATTCTAGAAGGAATGTTCCACAAGCTAAAGCAAAGTTATCTAAAGAAGATCAAGCAGCTGCCTTCTGTCTGACTTCCGTCTACAGATAGATTAATTAAAGTGAAAGTAAATCATTAAATAATAATATGGACATATGAATGTGGTGCTCAGTTACATCCAAGGTCTGCAGATGCTGCTGGTGATGGAAATATATAGCTCGAATGAGCACAGTCATTCACAAATGCCCATGCACTAGCCCGCACTGGAGGACTCCTTTCCCTTGATTTCTAGCTACTTGAAAGAATTACCTCTATTCTAAACTAGCAGAAACTGGAATGCGGAACTAGCAGCCCTTCACTGACAAAGGGACATTAGGTAGAAAACGTAACTGGAAAGAGTTCCACACTTGTAGATTTTGAGGAAATGGTAAATCAATTTTAGTATCAAGGAAATATATATATGTGGGGGGGGGGGGATATGCATATAGAAATAAATAAAAAGGCAACCTATTTGAGACAAACATATGACAACAGTAATTTTTATCAAACCTGGAATTTAAAAACTGGTGTTTGAGGTTGACAATTAAGACTAGATCCAATATTAAAAGCCATATTATGTGTAGGATAATGTGTGGATTTGAATTCTGTTTGCATGCATCGAGATGCTCCAGTATTTAATAATGACTTGAACCAGGTAATAATTCTGTCCTAAAAACTTTAATTGCAGGTTATCTTGAATTACATTTTTTCCTTGTTTAATGAAATTCTGATTAATTAATCATTCAAATTAATTAAATATCTAATCAAGTTTTAATTACAAAATTAATCTGTACTTGGATAAAATCTGTTAAGAAGAAGAGTTCTTTGTATTTTGCTTTACTGAGCTCTTAATAGAGATTGTTGAATAGATGTTTGTGGTGGTAAAACCAATGGTATACCTGTCAGAAGTTAGCCGTAGGACCAGTTTTGATGGTGCTGAGGGAGCTGGTCAGTGGCGTTGCAGTGTTTCTCTGTTGCCTTTGTAAGGTCGTGGTGACTGGTGGGGGATCAGTGAGGACTGGAAAAAAGGTTAAATTTCACTCCCCTCTTAAAAAAAAAAAAAAAAAAAAAAAAAATCCGGGGAACAGCAGGACAGTCAGCCGACTGTCCTCTTCCTCCAGGAAGGCTGTGAATCAAATCCTTGTGGAGGTCGTTTTCTAGATGCATAGAGGACAAGGACTGTAGGCAGCCCAGGTTTACCGAAGGCAAATCGTGCCAAACCAACTTGATTTGCCTTCTAGGATGGAGTGACTGGCTCAGCGAGCAAAGGGAGAGCAGTAGTTATTATTTTCCTTGACTTCAGCAAGACACTCATCACTGTCTCCTGTAGCATCATTATAGCAGAGCTGAGAAAACAGATTTGATGGGTTGAAAATAAGGCGGGTGGAAAACTGCCTGCACTATTGTCATCTTAAACTGTTTTACAGTAAATGTTTTGAAGTGACTTAGGAAGAGAAATAATGCTGTATTATAAAGTGTCTTCCCTTTTTCAGAACATTTTTTCACTTTAAAAAGCACCTCTATGATGCTTCCCTCTTCACAAGGAAATGTTCATTCTTAATAGTTCTACACCTTCTCGCTAGAGTTTTTTATTGATATTTTAATTGTGCAGTACATTTGGTACTGGGCACTGAACAAAGCGCAAAGATAGTCAAGAAAAAAAGGCATTCTTCATGGTCCCTGTTTTCAAACATATATTAAACTTTAGTGACACTAGTATATCTAAATGTGAACAGTATGTGTAGGCATGTAGAATACATTTGCTGAGGGGTGTGTGTGTATATATATGTGTGTGTGTGTGTATAGTGCTGTTTTAAAAGTATAGATAGATGGTCTTGTTAATGAAATTCAACTGATTATCGTTATGCTTTTAACCTTGTTTTATTCGATGACACACGTCCAGTTTTATGCAGTTCAAGGGGAGCTGTAAATATCTCCTTTAAAAAAATTTTTTTTTAATGTGATAAACAGAACTCGTTAACTTTCATAGCTAATTACATTCATTTACTTTTCAGACCAGCAGGGAGTTGCTAAATGCTATGTTAATGTATACACAATTAAAAATTAAATGCCTGTGTTTGCAAAGCAGTCACTATAAAGTCTTACCACTGATGTACAGATAAAGCCCTGGGTTGAACTGAAGTATTTTTGACATGGCTAATAGAGAATGTGATGAACCTTTTATGAATATGTGTTAAAACAGATCATTCAAACAAGCAGCAATTATCTCCCTGGAGATCAGTTAGTTTCTTTATCTAGTAGGCTTGTTCCCATGCTGATTTATGACAGTATCTGTATATTTTTCTGGTTCTGTGAATGGTGTGGTAAGAACGTACTTTCATCTTGTGCATGGTAAATGGCCTACAGCAGTATGATCTGATTCTTGGGCTGCAAGACCCACTCATGTAGCCTGTGATCATAAGAACCAAAAAGTTAAAAATGACTCTGACGGGAGCTTTCTGCAAAGCATTATTATTCCAATTTTGCTGTCCATTATCAAGGAAAGCTTTCGGATCACCAGCAAAAAGCACTCACTCAAAGGCTGTTGCTCTTCTACTATTTTTGCTCCTTTGGATTCTGATATATTGCGCATTATTATACAGATCAATAATCAAATTTTCTAAGGGAAAAGAGAAGTTTAATTCCAATAGTTTATAATTCACTGCAACAAATTCAAAATAGTTCTGGCTGCTGCTAAGCAGATTGGATTACCAAACTGTGTGACTGTTGATTGATTTGGAAATGTGAATGTTAGTTTGCTCTGGGCAGACAACTTCAGATAATAGGGCAAAAATGTTATAGAAAAAGCTGTAATAGCAACTAATTATTAAGCCTCTTGCTTGGGTAATTTTATTGGAAATAAATTATTAGTATGTTCTCTATATATCACAAAATTAAACTGATGAAAGACACTGAACTAAGCTCACCATCTGTCTTAATTTGTTTTATTTCAGACTCAAATTGACCTAAACGTACATTTTTTGCTGATAATAGCATTAAGATCAACATAATGTGTCAAGCTGAACTAAATATAAATACATACTTCCCCCATGTTAATCTGGCAGTGTTTGGTCCACTTAGTGAATCAGCAAATACTATTGGACAGAAAAAAAAGCTGTGTCCTTGCCCTTAATAGAGACTTGAAAAAACTATGCCATAAATGAACAGAATTTTGTAAACTATTTTCCTTTCTTCTTTATTTGAAAGAGAAAAGTCTGTACTTCCAACTGCTGGGATCTGTTCTACAGAGCTACAGATATAGATAGATACACCTGCCTCGGAAACAAGAGGCATCTCCATATACATATTTAAAAAGAAGAAAAAAAAGCAGAACATGTATGTGAATGTTCTGCACCATGTCTCTAGGCATGCCAGATCTGAGAACGGAGGCCCTCGGAGGTGAGCGTCTTGGGAACGATGCAAGCGCCCTCCTGCTGAGAGCATCTTGGTTGCGAACGTTAGCTGATCCGTACCCCCTTTTGGGGTAATGTTTGTCTCATCTTGCAGTTGTTACGAGGTCTCTTTTCTGAGAGGTCGCTTTTTGAGATCCTCAGTTGCTGAACCTAAGAGATGAGAAGTCCTCAAATCCCTCAGACTCTTTATAGAGCCAGAAAGGGAAAATTAAAGGTGGTTGTCATGTGTCTGCAGTCTAAAATGAGTAGCTATCAGCCATACTACCTTTCAATAAAAAATAGAAAAAGCAAAGATGGAAAAGTCTTCCCAGGCTCCAGGAAAGGTTAACAGCTGAGTGGGTGTAGTTCAGGCAGTATTATTATTCTGTCATGGAAATAGCTTTGGAGATTTTGAATCATAGTTACCTTCTGAAGAACAGCTTGAAAATATCATGTGACATTCTTCCTGCAAAATTTTTATGGAAATGAAAATAAATCTCCAAAACATCTAGTAGAAGTGGCTGCACAAACACTTGCCGGAATACTAATATAATGACTAGGCATAGCTATATCAGAAACGATCTACACAAGCTTTACAAACACAGATAGAATTCAGTAGATTACTGAAACGTTGATTTGTGTTGCCTGTAGATTAAGAGGGATTTTCTTGAATTTACTGACATGGCTATTTTGACATTTTTAAAATGTAGGCTGCTTATGACAATCTCTACGCTTTGAGTTCCAATTCTGTTTTGAGCAAGTGCTGCTGTATTTGCTAAAGTTCTAAGTTTGATATTAAACGTTCATAGTGGACCATGAGAACTTAGGTCTAGAAAGTTTGAGAACTGTTCTGATGAACAGAAAAGCTTAAGTCCCTAAATATATATGTCACAAAAGTTTGTCACATGTAAAGTTTTAAATCTATGATAGCAGCAGCTGTCAATGAAAAGCTAATACTGTCACTGCTGGTGGTTAAATCAAATGTTCTAAAGCGGCAGAAGGGAAGAGGAGGCTCTGATGTCATGCATCGTTTCTACCTAACAAGTTCGTTTGGGGTCTTTTTTTAAATGTCAGCACAAATAGAACAAAATATAATTCCAGTGGAAAAAAATATTTTAAGTTTTTCTCCAAAACAGTCTCAGAATAGGAGCTTTTGCCAGACACTGTCTGTAGAAAAATATAGCAGAGCATACCTGGGGAGAATATAAGATTATTAGCTAAAAAAGTAAAATAATTACTATCATTGTGCCAAGCTTAAAGTCTGTTCTTCTCTGAAAATACTTATGTAGAGAATATAAGTATAACTCTCTGGCTACAGATTCTTAAGAATACCTTCAGTCTGCTTTTTTCTATTGAAGCTGACACAAGGTCAGCAATCTGTCGTAACTTCTGTTCCCCAACACATTTTAAAACTTGGAAGATGAGGCGTTTTATAAAGCTCTCCAAACACTCTGCTTCTCTTGAGTTCAGTGGAATTTTGTCATCCTGGAAAAGCAACAACACAGTTAATCTAGTGATGAAGCTCTTAAAAATCTCGTCCTAGAAAACTAGCACAGAAAAATACAAAAGGTTAAAGCCTGTTGATCACACCATTAGAAAAAAGGAAACTATTTCCTGCGAAGTATTGCCCAGTACATGTGTTTATAGGAGAAGCCACCTGAACAAAAGCCAAAATAAGCTCCCAAGAAAAATCAGTGGAACTACCTTTAAATAAGATAATTATGAGCAAAATAATGATTAACTGAGGTGCAAGTAAGAAAGTGTGCAGTATTAAAAGGTATTTGATTTTATTATCAGACTCCCCAGTGGCCTGAGAGAGACCACTTGAGATGAGGTTTCATTCCTGCCTCAGCCATTTCCAGCTTGCAGTGTTCTTAGATACTCATCTCCGCAGCAGTAACGCAAATTGTTATTTTTCTTTTCTAAATGCAGTCCTCTTCCATGCAACAATAAAATCCTGCACATGTCCCACATCCTATACATCCTACTAATATGAAAGGTGTATCACTGTGGTGTTAATGAAATCAAGTAGTCTTTGCTTGGTATATCTTATATTGACTCATTCTGTGGGAGTTAATATATGTGGGTTGTTGGGTCCCTACCCTACTACCCGCTTCCGTAGCTTGTTACTACTTGTGTTTTCGCTGAATAAAATTAGTAGGTATTTTTCTTTATCTTGAGTTCACACACGCATGTAACAGCACACGCTCCTGCTGTCGTGGCTTGGTTCCACAGGCTACTTGCAGCTCCCTTAGTTTCATTCTTCGTTATTTGTTTGCTGTTTCCAAGGAAAGAAGTTTCATCTGTAAAACCAGTCTGAATGGGTCTTTTGTTCCTGTTTTTCATTATGGAACTAGTAGCAAAACAACCATTCAAATTAATGTTCGGGATTTTTTTTTTTAACCTGATAATACGAAAAAGAAATACCTTCTTAGATTAACTGTAAAAGCAGTAGTTCTATGAGTATTTTCGTTTGTCTTTATACGCTGCAAGAACAACAGATTTCAAGTCATAAAGGAAGATTTGCAGTAGTGCTCAGTTAGGCTTCATGTGTTGAACTAGTTTACCAGCATAATTCATTTAAAACATGATTTGTTTTTTATAATACTTCATAAAAAGGCTTTGTGCTAATACAGTATTTCCAGTGCTCCTTTATATTTCCTATTCTGTTGCAATATGATCCTTGTTTATAACCTGCTAGTAATATTGAGAGAGAAAACAGTAGCTCGCTCCGTTACCCGAAATGTAACCAGACTGTTAGATAACTCATTAACTTTAGAACATTATAAATGGAAATGATTTTAATGCGAAGGGTAACGTGTTTATTTGGTGGTGCTAGCAGTCTCCCTTGACGTTGCAGGTAACAGCATACTGCACTCGGCAGCAGACAGCGTGACGAGCGCGGTGCAGAAGGCGAGCCAGGCTTTGAACGAGCGCGGCGAGCGGTTAGGTCGAGCCGAAGAAAAGACGGAGGAGCTGAAGAACAGCGCTCAGCAGTTTGCAGAAACTGCACACAAGGTAAGGTTTGGTGGCCCGAGGCTCTCGGTGGGCAGTAGCAGTTGATAACCTCAGGTAGTGTTTTGCTGTTGAGATGAAAAAAATAGGTATAGGTGTGTATATATACACACAAACACAGCAGTAAGACCCAATTTTGTGATTCTGTTGTCTGGTGATGAAGTGGACGGTGCGGAGGATTACAAAACCAGGCTACTATTCTGGAATGCTGTTCCTTAATAAGAATGACTTTTTTCATGCTTCAGTTTAACACTGAAATTTGAAAGAATATATTTTCATTCTGATTTAAGGAATAGCCACTTAGCACTCCGAGTGAGGTTGCTCTGTGACTGAAAAGCTTGAATGTTATAACACAACCCATACAAAATAGAGAGCAACCACTTCAGAGTGCAGATTGCTTAATCTGTCGGTCTTTGATCCATTTGTGTAATCTGGCCATCTACTTCGAGCTTCAGGTAGCCGAGGTGTGTATAACCCTACCTGTGCCAATCAGAAGCACAAGATGCATTTAAGAGGTTATTTTAGAATATTAGTGTGGGCAAAAAGTACCAATGGAGCTGAGGGCAAGGAGCATTTTATAGAGGCTTCAGAGGTGTCTGCAGTCAAATGTTGGATGCCTCCTTGAAATCAGTGCTAGAAGAGGTAGGGAAAAAAGAATAATCTGGAATATTCAGACAGAGCAGCAGATTGAGAGGCCAATTTTATTTCATATTAAGTTGACAAACATACTTCTGTGTATTTAAAGAAAACACTTGGTTATACTAGTAGTAAAAATTCCTGACAGTCTGCTTTTCACCTCACTTTTACTGTGGTTTTATTGCTCTTTATTTTATTGCATTCATATCCTGAAACTTGAGGGTTTGAAGCTTGACTCAAACTGATGGAGTACTCTGTTAGTAAATGAGGGCTTAATTGTGGCATAATTTTGGAAATAAGAATAACTTACATTCCTCGATATTTTGAAGTGTGATTAAGATTGCAGTGAATATGCTGTATTCTATTCTGTTCTATTTTCTGTCAAATCTATTTTGTGGGTTTCTTTTTATATTAATTATAATTGAATCTCTTCTTGTTTGCTGGGCATTTAGTGTGTTAAATATTTTGTGTGAAGGCGATACATGTTGTGTGATATTGCATGACTCTACATCTTTTTATCTCTGACAGTACTTCATCAGATTATTTGTCAAAATTAAACGCAGTTTTATTTCAGACATGCAAAATTTGTAATGACGTGTATAGAAAAGTCTGTATAGTCTGGTCTGCTTGCGTTCTAAGCTTTTCCAACAATGTTTTAAGGGCAAGTATGAGCAAGAGGTGTGTGTGGGTTCCTGACAGGTTTAGAAATTCAAAATTAGTTTATGATTCATTTGTAAGTTAGTGGAGTTTATTATCTTGACTCAATTGACTTTAAAATAAACTCATCATCCTGCTACAGAGGAAAGTAGTGCTAGATATGGTCTTACAGCTAGTCAGGCCTCGGCTGCGCTGCTTCACTTGCTGCATTTCTGTTGCAGTGGAAATGTAGGAGAGAAAGTGACAATTATATATATATTATCTTAACAGGAACCACTCTTACTGCTATTTTTCCTTTCAATTCCTAGTGCAATATAGGATTTCCTAAAATGAAAGCAAGTGTGTGCTGTTCCCACCACATGTGTGCATACTCAGCTACTTGAAAAGCCAAGAAAAAATCTGTCAAATGGTCAATTTGATTTCTGTTCTGGCCGCTAATCCCATGAGCAGGTTTATGCAACCCTATCTCAGCCTAGTTGTACCTGTACGAGTGCATAGTTTTTCCTTGTAAGTCTCATATTCTGCAATTTTCATGTAAAATTCAATTGTAACTGTCTTTCTCTTCGAAATACATGCATTTTGTATTAAATTTCACCCCACCCCCCAGAAGTATATTAGAATCATTTTACTCTGATTGGCATCAAGTTTAAGACTCTCTTACCTTGATCTGATCTACAGCTGATGTGAAAATGATTGTGTTTTCTCTCCTGCAAATTCATATACCCTGTGTCACTGGATGGATACCCCAAAATTCAAGGGAGATTATCTCATTAGAACTTAAAGTAGTGTAGGTGTTAAAATGTTGTTCCTGATCGCCCTATAACAGAACTGCCTGGGAATTTTTTGTGTTTGAAAAAAGAGACTGTGGCTTGACTGTGGCAAAGCAAAGCTGAATTCCGGTGTGTAATTAACTCAGAAAGTTTACTTTCAAGATGGCTATTGAATAAAATTTCAGACATGCTTTTGCAACAAAAAAAAAATAGTGGTGTCAGTAAATAATTTTAAATGTCATAATATTAATTTTGCTACATCAAGTCCAAAAACCTCCTCACCTGGAGAACGGGTCAGAGCATATGTCAGATAAAGGGCTGCAGTTGTATCACAGTTTTTCATTTATTTCTATCTTACTGATAACAAGCACTAGATATAGTTCAGTCATATTCATCTATTTGTCACAGTGCTAATGGATGCTAAACTAAGAAATATGATCGTTTTGAGGACTGATTAATTAGTATTATTCTAATTAGTAGTGAGAATGTATGATTTCTGGCACTGTTTTTGCTATTCTTAGTATTCCTGCCTGAGGCTTCCTTAAAGTAGGCAGTTCTCATTTGCTGCAGTAGGGCTATTTTGGATGGTAAAAGTTAGTGAAAGAAAGAAATTGGGGCCTGGACCTTGATAAAAGGCTGCAGTATAAATAATAGGAAAAAAAATAAAGATGGGGAAAATGAGATGAGAAAAAAAACCACACTTTTTGTGTTAGTTATTGCCAATAACTATAATTCAGATACTTTCAATATTTATTATTGCTTTCAGTATATATTGTCATCTAGCAAAGGGAGACTTTGCATGTCTATCGTAGCAAAGGGAAATGCTTCGCGTATTTATATTAAAAGAAGTTCCGGATTTCAAGCGTCTCTTAGAAAATTTGTTTAACAAAACTCTTATGGTCCAGACTAGACATATTAGCTTGGCTTAGCTCTAGTTACATGTGATACATTTTTAATTCTTTTTTTCTTTTTCAGCTTGCCATGAAGCACAAATGTTGAGATGCTGCCCAAAGTCAAAATCTTCCCGAGAGGAACTGAAAAGCTAGGTTCAGCAATTTTTACAGGAGAATCCAAACTTTCATGAGCTTTTGCCTTCCAGTTCAGTGGAGATAAGTTCTTTCAGTTTCTGTGCCAGAAAACATACTGTATTTTTTACCTGTTTGATTTATTTTTTGTTATTTTTGTAGGATTGCTACACAAGCCCTGCAGTAGTACTTCCAACCTGTACTTCAGGTATCACAGGAGTTAAACAGGGAGAGTGGACCAAGTGATAGGCTGGTCAGTATTAAAGTAGGAATAATCTTCCCCTGTACTCTTTCCTGATACTGTACAGGGAAATATTTAACTGGCTGTGAGATGTACGTGGAAATAAAATCCAAAGAAAGGTTATTCTACTTTCAGTTTCTGTAGCATTAGCAGAATGTGAATGTTGGAATTAAACACCTGAGGTCATAACTAGAGTGGAGAACAGACCTGTTTGTTACGGGAGACAGAAAAACGTATTTCCTCTTCCTAGCGTAGGAATTTTGCATGTGCCATTACCAGCGTTCGGAAATGGATATCTGAATTACACAGGGGAATCTGTTACTGTGCTGCATTTTGAATATTTATATTTTATCTTCCGGGTGGATATTTGAATTGTACAATGAAACCTGGAGAATGTATGCTTAAGGTCTCAGAGTTCTGAGAAAAATGTGATTTTTACATCTGCTTGCACATAATTGTGCCTCGAACTCAATCTAGAATTTAGCAGTCTGGTTAAAAAAAAAATCATTTTCTTTTTACCTGTGATTCTCTACTTAAAGGCCCATACAAATTAAAATGCACCATTTTGAGTCACCTGTTTTGCATAAATTCTACACTAAGACTTTGGGGGCGGGGGGAATTCAGGAATTTACCTGGTTAAAATGAGTTGACATCTGTGTTAGCTAGTCCACTGATTTTTAAAATAGAGGCTTAAAAAAGCATGTCTTAGTACATTAGAATCATAACTTATAGTTTGGGTCTTAGTTTTCAATAAACATTACCACTGGAAGAGTGCCTGCCTGCTGATGTTTCTCTTACAAAAATAAGTTGGTTGCTCTTCCATGACAGCTGTATTCTTAACATTTATTAAAATATTCTTATTTACTTCTAGAATTAAAATAAAAAGAAAATAAGGAGATGTCACACTTTATTTTTCTTTTTTTCAAACAGTAAGCTATAACAGAACCTCTGGCAGAAATTTCAGCCTTCGTTTTTCAAATATGTGTGCTCTTTAAAGTCAGTGCACTTCAGAATTTTCTGTCCTCATCTAACCGAAGAGCCAGAGAGCTGGCATTATCTGAATGTACTGCAGTTTTCATTTTCATTGTAGAATAAGATTTTTGCATTATTAATGACACTTTAAACAGTCTAAGATCCTCAGAGCAGTGCTTGGAATAGAGATGAAAGCTTTCGTAGTAACTGAGAATATTTTAGTTTACTGCAGGCTGAAGTAATTGAAAATCTCTCTTGGAAATATCCATATTGTAAGAAGATGTTTGGCTTTAGGAGAACAATCAAGCTAAATACATCAACTGCTTCAAAGTGGTGCATTCCAATTTTACATCTTTTTTTTTTCCTGTATCTTAAACTGTTTTGTATCAAGCTTTCTTCTAATTTCACACTGGGATTGAGAGAAAGAGCAGATTTGTCCTCTATGTCATACCCAACAGTCATTTTAGGGTCACTTCTAACAATTATTGCAACCTGTACTGACAACTAAAAAGGAGTTTGGCCAGCTACATGTTGCAGGTGGGAGCAGTATCGTTTAAGACAGGAGTTCTGAACACTTAGTTGAGCTTCTTGCAATTACTGCTTGTTCTGGAAATGTCAGTAGCTATCTGAGAACCACTGTAATGAATGTGGATATTTCTGCAAATTAACAAGTAAAATAGTCTCTTGTTAGAAATCAAATTTCTGCTAGAGATGCTAGAGACAAAATGTTAGACTTTTTAATAACTGTGTTAGAGTTCAGTCAGGTGCATTTCTGACCACACAGCTGTCTTCTGTCATTGACTTTTCTACTCTAAGTAGTTTTTAGCTATATTGTAGGTGATTTTGCTGCTAACCTAACCTAAATGTTTCTGTTGAGAGAAAGATGGAGCAGGCTTTGAGCTGCTGCCATCTAGCTGGTCCTCTAAGCTTGTCAATACTTTAGAAGAAATATCTAAACTCCAGATCGGGTAAAGCTGAATGGAGTCAATTGTGTAAATTCAGATAAAAAAGGCGTAGATTTTCGGGTGTTTACATGTTTTACTGTCGGCTGGACAGGTCCAGTTCACAGTTGCACTGCTGAGTTCCAGAGCCTTTGTGGACTGAACTGCTCTGAAACGTTGCGTTAGTCCCAGCGACAGTTCTGCCACATTGGTTTTGTATATCTTCCTGTTGGAGTTTAATGTATTACATATCATAGCTCAGGACTTTTTTTCAGCCATCAGAAGCCAATTGCTACGGGATTTTTGAGTAAACTAGTGATATGGATGAAGAAAAAAAGAGTTTACTTGTGTTTTTATTCTGTTCTTGCTGTTCATTAAACTACACAAGATATGGTGTTTTCTAGAAAAATTTTGAAGGTGTGTGCTAACATCTATCCAAAGGTAAATCTTAGAGCATTGCAATTTCCTCCTGGGAACTTAGCTTGTAGTGTATACAACATAGTATTATGAGCTATCCATGTACATATCATACATATATATAATTCAGGTTAATGTTTCATATTAAAGAATGTATTTGTAAATTGTAACAAGATCAATAGTTTCCTTATCTTTTTAAAGTTCTGTGAAGAATAAGAAAAAGCATTGTTAGACTTGAGACTACTGTACTGCAAAATCTGTCTTAAAAGGCTACTTTTGTATCTAGCAAAAGTTGTGCATTATGTGAAATATTAACAAACGTGTTCTCTAAGAAGTGATCTTAAAGGTAGGTAGGTTTTGCTATTATATGCCAGAATTGTAATACTTGCTGATATCTGTTGTAACAAATTCCTCAGAAGTTCTCAAAGATGTAGAAATAATTTTGTGCCATTCCGGGGAAAAAAAAAAGTAGGACCTGCTCTGTTGAGTCTTACTGGAAACCTTGCTTTTGTCATTAAATACTTTAACTGTGAAATAAAGAAAACTGTCCTTGGATTATTTTCAAAATATAAAGGGGTTGTCAATAACATTTTTCTATTTCACTTCATAGGAGAATTGAATAAAATTTAGTTTCCCCTGGAACGATGAAATTTTCCTCTAGAAAGAATGCAGTGCAATATTTAAGAAAGAAAAATTAGGAACTACTTTGAAGGATTTCCCATGAAAGCAGATTTTGAACATTGGTTAATACAGGTTTAAGTTGTCTTCCTTCCTAAAGGCTGTGCTGTTCGGAGAATTCTGTTTTAATTTGCTTTCGATTTGCTACAAAATGCTTATTCTCTAATTACTGTTTTCTACTGGTCATCTAATTTTATTGATAAATTTTTGTCAAGAAGAACACAACCTAACTGACTTATAGGAATCAAACTTTAAAGGCTGAATTATTATATTTTACACACAGAGAGGCAATTTCATAGATTTAAATAAGGCCACATATGGAAGAATCGTATTGATCAAGATGAACAAAAATCTGAGAACTAATCCTGCATCTCTATTTTCAGACTTAAATTCTGTCCCTAAGATCCTCATCTGAAAAGTACCATGTTGACAAATATTGTGAAATGATTACATTATTTTAGTTATTTTGCAGATTTTGCTAAAATGCATGTTATTAATCTGATGTTGAATACATACCTAATTCCAAAACTATATAAAGCTTCTATTTAACACACACACACACACACCAAAAAAAAAAAAAAAAAAAAAAAAAGAATACTCAGTGCTTGATTAGAACAGCATTTTGGTATAACTGGATAGTACATAACAAGGGTATGTTTATTTGCCTAATATAAAGCTTTTTTTTCCATCCTTATGGTACTTCTATAAGAATGGAAAAAGAAAATGTCTAGTTCATTTTCTGTGCTTTTTTAAAATCTAATTTATCATATTGATATTTTGTCTGGCTCTGATTTTCACAAAAGATCATCAGCTTAATGAAATCCTGTTCTGCTACTGTGTATAATTTACGATAAAGCAAGTTTTGTTATTTCTGAGTCATGGACCAGGCTCAAGCATGTATTTTTAATGTTTCCATACATAGAATTTTTTTAAGAAAAGTAAAAGGTATACTGGTGTGAGTGTTTTGGAGACTCTTACTCCTGTCACACTCCTGAATGGACAGTATTTGACTGAGAAAATTGAACCAAGATGCTGCTCGCCTTCGGCTGCTCGTTACTGTGTCAGTGAGGAGATGCACTGTTTAAAAGGAGTGAGCTGAGCAATAGACCCATCTAACAGTCGTTAAGACTTGCATCCACACAGGTTTAAATCACCTTAAATTTTGTCCAGATTAGTCTCATGGAAGTGTTCAGCTACCACTGGGCTAATGACATGAGCTGTTATAAATGCTAGTTTTTCCAATGATTCTGAAAACTCAGCATCTGTCTCAGCACATAAGCTCAGGAATTTCATTTTATGCCTCATCGATCTGAAATGATCGAAGTGTATTATTTTTAATTTGACTATCGTTTCCTTTTTGTGTGCTGTTATCTCATGCAATCCGTCTTGCAAATTTTGACGGCTGTTTTGAAGATTAATATGATAGTAGCTAGCTTTGGCTACGGATTACGGGCACAAAACATGATTTAGTGCCCTATTTTCACAAAGACTGAACAACTCCGAACTGAGTGCAAAGGTACCATTTCATGGAGGCGTAGTATGGTGGATCTACAATGTTAAGGCCAAGTATTCTTGGAAATGAAGGGGTACCCTTGGAAAGGGTCGTGTTAGCTAGGAAATTTGGATGGCTTTAGAAGTTAGAGGTGGCGTCTAAGCAAGTTCTAACTGATATTTTAAATGATTTCACAGATCTCTGAATGATAGCTAAAAGAGAGGTTTTGCAGAGGAGCTAAAAGTGCGTGCGTAGCTCAAGTCTGTGTTGTGTAGGAATTCTGTGCACTGAAGATGTGAGGAGAAAGAGTGCTCTTCTCGTAAGTTTTCTCTTTTGAATCAAATAGTAAGTATGAGAAAAATAAACTGGATTTTGAAAATGTTTCATACTATACTGAAATGGGAGTCTTTTCCACATGCAACTAAAATTAATCAATGTGGTGTTTTCTGGACAAATCAACGCGTAAGGCCTTCTTACTATTTTGGAAAGTAGAGATGCAGTAAAGCTCCCTATGGATTAGCACGGTCAGCAAATGAGGATTTCCCCAAAACATCCATTTACTCATGCAAAGTATTAAAACTGCAGTGAAAGTCTCTTTTCAAAGCTGGGTTTTGTTGAGCGCGACGTCTGTTAACCGCTGTGATGGCTGTACGATTCCCGGTGCCGCGGGCCCGGCTGGAGCTCTGGTAAAAGGCATTTGGCTTTGCTAACAGATGGTTCCCTTCCCTCGGAATTCTCCCCTGGAGTTTGGAGCCGTTCCCTCCTCAGAGGTGTCCTAAACCTGTGCGTACCGAGATGAGTACCCGTGCTTTTGTCTTCGCTCTTCGTTGCCGTTGTCCTCCCGCGTGCGGTTCTGCAGCGTTTCAGACGAGCCGCGGCCGGGTCTGTTCAAAGTCGTCGCGCTCGCGGGCCGCGCGACAGGTACTATTCCTCACCGAGACCGTGAGCAACGGCAGAGCTGCCAGCCCCGACCGAAATAACAGCTGTGCGCGTGGGATCGTCTGTAAGACACGCGGCTGGGACGGGTACCATTCATCTCCCAGGAGGAGCTTCATAATTCCTAGCATCCCTTCGGGGGGAGAGCATCACTGGCTGTTAGATATGGCTAACTAACGAAAATGTGAGCTTCGTAGGGTTCCCTTCTCTCTCCGTGTGACGCGGTAAACGTGCAAGAGTGTTTACACCTTCTCTTGATACCCCTGACTTAATCTTTCCTAGTTCCCACTTCTGTAGTCTTTCACACTCAATATCGAGATTGCACAACCCGCATCCGAAGGGATGGCTCCGCAGCTAAGCTGTCACTCTTCCCAAGACCCCGAGGAAGTATGGCCTTTAGCCCGCTCCCCCAACCCGTGGATTTTTTTGAACAGCTCCCGTTGTGTGATTTGACTGCAGTTTGTCACCGTTTCTAGGATGTTGATGGAGACGTGCTGTGAAGTACTGCGTGAGTGCACTCTTCGCAGGGATGCAGTGTAGTGAAGGTTGTTCAGAAAGGGTGTGGGAACACAGGATTTAGTAAGTCAGAGAAGTTCATAGTGCTAAACACCCCCACTCTTAAGTATTTCTTCCTTATTTTACTACAGGTCTTCCACCAAAATCTATGCTGAGACTAACAGTGCAAGGTATTTACCTTCCATGTCGTATCGCTCACCCTCCTGTAACAAGAAATATCAGTTTTACTTCATACGGGTATAAACTGAGGTAGTAGAAGTCTCATCACTACTATTTTTATTTTACAAGCACGACAAGACGCTGCCAGTTTTCAGGTTAAAAGCAATAGTATCAAACAAAACTCGAGGAAAGAACCCAGTTTAAAGTATTTAGGGGAGTGCAGTGTCCCTGTGCTTTTTTGTCACTGGCTTTAGCAGCCATGAGGACAGAAATGTCGCAGAGCTCTCAAATTCTGTGGTTTAGTGCAGGGAACAAAAGCATCTCTGTTTCAGAGTCTCACAGACTGCATGGTCAGTGCTTTCGTTAAACTGCCCTTCTGAGTGCAATTCAAGGAAAAGAATGGAAATCACAGGAGAGCTTTAGAAATATTCTCATTCTGCAATATTCTGATATTTACTATAGCAATTTGTATTATAAATAGTATTTAAGGCAGCCTGACGGGCTGTTTTCTTAACTTAGACGAATGAAATTAAAACTCTTCAAATTCCTTCCTGTCCTTGCCTAGGTCTTTTTTTTTTTTTTTTTTTTTTTTTTTTTTAATTGAAGAAATGGAGAGAATCTCTCCCAGAGAGCTTTCTGGGAGGTGATGATAAGTCAAGGATGTAGACTTGTTTGTATAATCCTAGGCTTCCTAGACAATTTTTGCACTTTGTCAAAAAATTCTATGTAGAATACTAAAGTATGTAGTGTATATAGCAGAATATGGAGTATTACTGCCGCATGTGTAACTTAGAAGCAGAAACACATCTACTATTTTTCCCCCTTTAAACTTTGATGCATAGAAAAAGTGAAACTCAACCAGGGTAGCGACAGTCCAGGATAGCGAGTTATACTTGCTAGTTATACTACTAGTAATAAAAATGTAAAGATGTGTTCAAATTGAACACAGGCGCAACTTTTACTGACCAGATACAAAGCTTTCGTCCTACTGGCCATGGCTGATAATCAGCAAAGGGTTATAAGCACATTTTTAGAAGCAATTCAAGTAACACGGTTTAATGAGCTCCTCAGTTGTGTCTGGTGACAAACCAGGTTCAGGGTTAGCCAGTAAAACAAGTTAGCATAAGCTACTTCCGTTGATACTCAACCTTTGATGTGTTTGAAGCAATCATGTTTTATTTCACAAATATGGAAATCTAAGAGAATCTACATTATCAGTTTTTATAGCTCAAATAGTAGCTTAAGCTTGTTTGACTCAATATGATGGAAGTTATATGCTGTAACTTGCTGCATGCCGGTTTAGTTATTGTAATTAATTTAGGCTGTAATCCTTTCCTTTTTTCTAAATTTCCTTTCGGTTCAGCTTTGTTGTCACCTATTTTAATAAATTTTCTATGTAATCTGTAAGTGCAGAAAACAGATTTGCCAGGTTATGTATATTCTTTTTAGACATTATCACTGTGAATGCAATCAAGATAAGCATTTACTTTTCTTTTTTCCGTCACCATAATTGTAAGCACTGTTTGTCAGTGTAAGCCAAATATTAGTGTGGATTTTTCAAGGTTGTCTCACAAAGGTTTTGAGGAATTACTTGATCAATATTCTGTGCAGAACTTTTGCTGAACTGAAAGGAGAGAAGAATGTAAGGAGATACCATTTCTACAGCCCAAAGGAGCTTACTGAATTAATTGGTCTGTTTGCAAAAGCTGGAAGGAAAATACAGGGTTGTACAGTTCCTGTAAATTCTGTCGTGCTGATTAGTGTGAGCAATAATGGTGACGTGTCTGGTATTTATACAATGGGATCCTGGAGCCAGGAAGGAATTCAAACCTCTTGACTTGAAAACATAGAGCTTGCTGCTATAGTGACATTTTGAGTGACATTCTAGGTGTATACAGGAAAAAAAAGAATGCACGTGTTTTGTTACTTTTTTCCATGGTACTAATTTGTTATCCCAAAGTTTTTTTGGTTTGTAATGTAATAGGCACTGTCAAGCATATATTTGTGAAAATTAGCAGAAGTTTTGTTCCTCTTTAACAGACGTTTATACACTTCCTGGTATTTCTAAACTCTCTTCAGAAAGGAGTATCTTAATCTCACTGTTACTTCTGCTGTAGCCATTCATGTTCAGCAGTCCCATTTATTTTAAGGTAAATTCTCTAAAATGTTTTAATTTATTATAATATGTGCTTGATTTGTTTTTTAACCACTTTACTGCATTTCTGTGTGTAAGGCATATTTGATCAATTTTCTACATGCATCTGAGTACTTTCCAACACTCCCACAACCCCTTCGTATTCCGTCTTCTTTCCATTGTGCTGCATAATAAAGCTGAAAGTGGCATTTTTTTTCCTTCTCTATCTCATATACATAATTGTAAACTAATGGTGACAGCATTTCTGGTTTCAAGAAACCAAACAGCCACCAAGAAGAAGCCAGAAAAAATTTTCAAAGTGCCAGAATATGTCTGAAATGGGGAAATACTGGAGCACTGCAGCAGGAAACACAGAAATCTTGTCTGAAGGTGCTGAGGAAACGGCCAAAAAGATTCTGAAAAAATATCAGTAGTGCCTAACAGAATCGGTCTGCAGATACTGTTGATAGTGTCCTGCTAATTTTGTTGACTAAAACGATGTTTTAGGAAGGCAGTTTCAAGGAAGAGCTATTTAAAATTATTCCCTTGGTGGGGAAACTGGCATGAAGAAGTCATTTTCTAACAATTCAAGCAAAAACGAGTCTACTGTTCCAGTTTTCCCCTTGAGGTGAGATTTATTAACCACCAAATTAATTTACTCTATTACATTTCAAGCTAAAGGAGACACTAAATACTTCTCTGGGCTTCCAACGACAGTTGAAGAAAAATAAAACTTCAGCAAAACTATGTGTGATAGGTATTTTGAAACTAGTAAAAGATTTTGGCATTGTTTTCTGACTTCATAACAGTCTGGTAGACACTTTCATTATTCAGTCCTCCAATTTTAGTGATCAATGAAATTGTTAATTGCATTGAAAGCATCTTCAGAGAAGGTAGTTAGACTGGAATGAAAACATACAGCAAATGAGACACAAAGCTGTGTGTTACGAAAAACAAATTTCTAGACAGAAACAAAGAAATTAATATTTTCGGGTCCGAAAGGAGTTCCTTTTCAACCAAATTCATGTGTTTGGTCAACCCACTTACAAATTTTCTAAAACTATAGAAAAAAGATAAACTTTGGTTGTTAATCTGTCTTAATGACTGTGCGTTACAGGTATTGAGCATTTTTTGCTCATTGCAGGCTCATTGTATGCCTAACCAAAAAAAATTGGTTGTGATCTGTAATGCTAAATTTTACCTTGGGTCTGACAAACTATTTTGCTAAAACACATAGATTTTTGTGATAACTTACAATATTACATGAGGGACTTTTTGCAGTGATACAAAAATTAAACTTCAATTTAACTTACCTCTTAAATATTATAAATTACAAAAACAGTACAGATTCCCTGGAGAAATTTATTATTGTTGTAGAGGTTCTTAGCCTGATACTTAAAACTGATTTATGATCACAGAAAAGCTGGCTATGGGAATTTAAAGACAAGAAGAAAGTGTGCAAATCACCTTCATAGCATTTTTTCCATCATGAATTCAAGCACGTAAGTACAAGTACCCCTGGGAGAGAAGTGTTCTTACCAGTCATCTAAGTCAAAAAGCAAAAGCAATAAGGGTGCAGTATCTTTTTTTTTCATCAGTGTATATGCTAATTTATAAATGTCTGTCTTAATGCATTACAGCTGTTTCTTAAAGCAATTAAAATTGATAAACAGTTGCACTGTCCTGTCAGTGATAATTATCCTGATCTTCAAAATATCACTGTAACTGTTCTAAAGGATTAAACTGTCTGCTCTACACTTCTGAAAACACAATTTCTCCCTTGAGTCCAATATTCAGTGTATAAACTGTTAGGGTGTCTGTAAAAGCCTTTCGTAGCAAAGAAAGAGTGAAATTCAAGCAGGTTCCAATTTTAATGACCCTGCCAGCTAGCGTTTCGAGTTGGAGTTATCACTTCCTCTTATTTCGTGGTAGTTTTGTAACAGATAGAATTCCTTATTTCATCACTGATAATGCAATTCTGCTTATACTCTGTCTTTTCCCTATATTGGGGATTTTTTTCTCCAGTTCCTCTGATAACACTGCAACTTAGACAAGAACTTTTTTCCTCTCTGCTACAGTAGTTTCTTGTAGAATATGAAGAGGTGCTCCCTAGTGAAAAATCATAAGAGTATCTTTTTGCTAGTTAATCCTAACTCTCAGAACATGGCCACGATATTGATGTTTTCATCTATTAAATAATTTGTGTTCACCTATTATAGTGGTATGAAGCTTAATTGAAATAAAGCCTAATTGAGTAAATTTAATCCTACTCTTTAAGTGCAATGTGTGAAGTATTAGAAAACAGTTCATTCATTACTACTAAACAAAAAAGAAAAAGTGTAACAGTGTCTCTGTCAAATTTTAATTTCTCTTTTCAGTTACTGTATTTCTGAACTGCAGTGTTTTGTTAGTTGGTCTTTAAACTGAAGTAACCAGTGAGGGTAGAAGGGAATTGTGTAAGTATTTTTTCCTAAACATTCTTCACAAATAATGTCTTCTAATCCTGCTGCAGTACATAACTGCTGTTGATTATCTTCTTTCTGTTAAGTCCTACTTCTGTCCAGCAGCGAAGGGCACGTACAGGATCCCTGACAGCCTGATCAGAACGTGCAGAAAGCAGTTTAGGGCAATGATAGCTTTGACCTTCAACTGGGACGCCAGACCAAACTGCTGTGCAAAGGGTGTTCTTCAGTTCAAAATCTAGGTCATTACATGTTTTCTCTAGCTTTAGTGATACATATATGGCATTTATGGAAGCTGCTATACATACACAATAAACAAACTTGCACAAATGGATGTTAAACATACCTGGCCATAAAAATTTTGTCTGAGTAATTTTGAAAAATGCAGTTGCTAGAAATAATAAAGATACATAATAGGAAGCATGAGCAAAGTTATGGTGAACTTGATCTGACCTCTGGCAAACAAGGCATCTGACTTAGAGAAAGTAGAAAAAGAGGAGAATAAAGTTAGTGTTGTCTTTTGGAAGAAAGTTCAGTGGGAAAAGTCCCTAAATGACTCAGGGAACAAAAATTTGGAAGTGAAACGGGTTAAAAATCCCAAGAGCAAAAGACATTAAAGGCACTTTCCAAATAACATAAATAAAGGGCAGATCTTGAATAACATCACAGAAAGAACACTGGAGGTAAGTGTAGTATTGAGCTCCGTGATATCCCACAAAACAAAATGAGAATTCACATAGGGATATTTAACTTGACAGTTGTCAACCAATTCTTACATGCCATGGAAATGTGCATATTTAGAAGGAGGAATGGAAAAATGTTTGGAGGTGGTTTAGTTACTTGTGCCCTAGAAATATCCTGGAAGTGTGTTAGATCTGTGTGTTGGACTGAGAAAGACGGGACTTGGAGGAGGAGTGTTTGTACCTTCCTTTAGAAAGTGTTTTGGTATCAGTATTGCACAGTATGCATCAAAAAAAAAAAAAAAACAGTGATGATGTTTGGACGTTGGACACCTGGGGCCCTTCTAATGGAAAAAAAAAAAAGAAAAAAAAAGGGGGGGGATGCAGTGATAGGTTCTCACCTGGGACTGTGATTTGCTGAGTGTAGCTGATGTAATCCCCACCAAGAGTGGAGACAGGAGCAGTGCTTTTAATTGTTTCCCTCAGAAAATACAAGAAAAATCTGGCATAGCCAAAGCCAGATCAAGATAAATTTAGCACTGTTATCTTTCATTTATCTTTCATTTATTAATATATGCTAGACTTGCTATTATTGAAAAAAATGTAAAATTTATACAGTGTGAAAAAATAGAATTTAAACAGAAGTCGGTAAGCTGTCAATTTTCTTGCATACAGTACATTCTGACTGTATCCCAGACCTCTAAAGATTTCAGAATGTTAGTGCTTTTTGTACTGACAATTTTTATTTTGACTCTGAGAGTTCTCCCACATTTATTCTTATATGACAATTCTAATATTTCAAGTGTCCATCGGTGGATTTTTTTTATCATCTTGATAAAGATTTTAATTAGAGGAGCCAGGAAAATTAATGGAGCTGGTTGGATCTATCTGGGTCTCGGAAACTGCTCTGTGCTGATGCACTATCTAGACTCAGAGAAGCATAATAGTTTTTAGCTTTGCTGAGACCTAATTGTGAACAAAGAACTGTCAAAAACCTGCTGTTCTGAGCATATCCTATTTCAAATGGAGACTTAGATGCTGGCTTACAGTGACATGGCTCTTAGAGCTGGCTCTTCATAAGATGTATAGACCTGAGCATGCTGGTTCCTTAAATTCATTTAAATGGCAGTATTAGAGCCTGGTGTTTTTACACGCATGCCAATTGTTGTTGTTGATGATGTATATTACAGAATAAGTGGTGTTATAATAAGAATAATGCCTGCCATAATTTTTTCTCTGTCCTTACAAAGGAACAATATCACTCATTCAGCACAGTGCTGTGAATCTGAATAAGAACTAGCTTCAACATAGCTCTCATTTCTCTGCTTTATCTCCCCAAATTGCTTTAAAGGAAAAAAAAAAAAAAAAGAGAGAGTAATCTCTTTGTTGTTCTGCTGTCCTATATTAAAAGTTGTAGTTTTCAAAAGGCAGGAAGGTCACTACAATATGCACAAGAGAAGGAAGATGTCCTTTAGATGGGCAAATTCTCCTTCCTTCTCTCCTGGCTCTTCTCTTCTTTGAGAACATCTGCCATTCCTTTAAAGTTGGGTGAGTTCAATAGAAAGCTCTTGGTGATACCAGGAAAGAACCGATCATGGCCATATTGCTTGTCCTGCTGCATGTGTCTGCCAAATACCGTGTGCTTTGGGCACTGGTATCTATTGGAGAGAGGTAGATAGCCTCAAACAGGCATGTGAGTGCTCAGAAGGGGGCTGGGAGGATTTTGTTGCAAGTGAGAAAACACAGGTGGAGGTAACTACAGGTAACAGTGTGGAAAATTAAGAGTGGCAATCACTTCCTTATTGATCAGAAAATTACAATATCCTTGCTTCTTTGCTCTCTTGATGTGTACGCTGCAATAGCTGACATGTCTGGTGTCTAGAAACCTTTGAATTTCAGCTCTAATTTCAAGAAATAAATGCACTGGAACTAAAAGACCAGTTCCTTCTATGAGCATCTTTGCATAGTTCCACTGGCTTTTTAGAAATGCTTCTGTGTTTTTGTATGCTGCAGAAGATATATTCGACTAAATTAACTGACCAAACTAAAAAGTGTTTCCTGTGTGCTGGGTTGCTGGGTTCTTCATCCCATAGCATCATCCTCATCCTGTGGCTGAAGCAACCACAGCACCCTTTTGGAGCAGAGGCAATCATACCTTCTGGCCTGCATTTAGTTGTCCCTCATCCCTTTCACAGTATTTACTAGGTGGCTGGCTTTCTGCTGTCACATCAGGTAAAGCACAGCCAAGCAGCTGCATTTTGTTCTATAATTAGAAGCCAAAAACCATCTGGTGTTGTGCTGTTGTGAAGCATCATTCTTCTGTTTCAGAAAACATAAAGTGCAGCCGTTTGGTGACTACACAGAGTTGCAATAGCTTCGTCTTGATCCAGGAGCCCTCACACACATGCAGATTATCTGGTAAGGCAAAAGCGCCCCCGTGAAGCTGCTCTAATGTGTAATAATATGCTTATGGGAAGGAACGGGGGAACTAGACGGGGAATTTTGCTCCAGATGTTCGAAGCACATAACTCTTCAAAACAATTCCTCTTTAAGACTCACTCAAACAGCCAGCTTGTCTTCATCGAATGAAGACAGTGCCATATATTTTAACTTTTAATTCAATCAAGGTTGGGTTGTGAATTTTAAAATCTGATCAACAGAGGAAAACATGGCTAGAAAGCACCATACCTAAAGCCTCACCATAGCAACAAATTTTGAAATAAAAGTATTTGTTTTTTTTCATTTTGAAAAAAAGTAGACATTTTCTGCAGAAAACAATGCATTTGTTTAGATAGAAACCATTTTATCTCAAATTAGTTTTCATGGCTATTTTTTGATCTGCATTGTAGATCTGATTTTTCCTCTTTCAGTATCTTCATTCAGTTCATTCATTCAGTTTTTCTGGGGCAGTTTCTTGCATCCAAGTTAATGCCACATTCAAACTTTCAATGCTGGAGTGTGCTGCTGCCTTATCTTTGTTATTATCTCTTTTACTTAATCCAGTTTTGGCATCCTGCTTTCCTGAAGACTCTGCTCTTTGTCGTTTCTCTTGCACCTCAGAACCAACTGTAAAGTTCCTGTGGTTCATTCTTAACCCCTCTAAAGCAAACAAAAAACCTGCTCACACAGCGCCAAATCACAAGCCTCAAGTAAAAATACTGTTATTAGTTGTAGAACTGAATATATAGAATCGGTAAGGTTGGAAGGGAGCTCTGGAGATCATCTAGTCCAACCTTCAAATGGATGGCCCATACGGGGATCAAACCCATGACCTTGGCACTATTAGCACCACACTCTAACCAACTGAGCTAAACCTAAATATCACATTTGCTTCCATCCTTGTAGACCCTCCCCCAAAGAGGGATTTGACGTGACTGGAGAGTGGCCTGGCACTGAGGAGCAATAAAAATGGTCTGGAGCCTACAAAATGTGAGCTATGAGGAAAGGTTGAGCACATTCAAGTCATTTACTGTAGCAAGAAGAAGACAGAGTATGTGATGACAACTTTCAAAAATACAAAAACATAAAAGCAAATGATTAAAGAAGATTAAAACATTTCATAATAGGTAGGATAAGAAGTAACAGTATTACAATTGTAGGAAAGAAGATGCAAGCTGGACATTAGAAAAATACTTCTGAATGGTAAAGGCAATGGAATGGGGAAGTGAAAGCTGTATCACTGAGTGTTCTTCAGTCCAGAAATGGTGGAGATATGATCTACCTCTTGGCGGAGGTAACCTCAGTTCCCCTTTCATCCATATCGTTAATGCTTCTGTGACTTTTCTATTAGCAGTTCACTTAAATAGATCTATCAAACTATATTTCACATCATCATTATCCTGGCTCCCCAAATGTACTCATTACATTACAAATTAAATTAGATTGTAAGTAACCTTTCTTGAGAACTGCTTTTTGGAATGTCAGTTCAGTACAAGGCACAGCAGAATAACCTCAGCAGATTTTTCTTAAGTATTTCTCTTTCTCCAGAGAAATTCTGAGATTCTTTGGAAATTAGGAGAAATCAAATGTATAAAGATCAAAAAGTGAAGCTGGCTGGCTTGTCACTATTCTGAATAGTCTTGGAGCATGTCACTGAGTGTAATAAGCAGAGTGAAGTTCACAGTTGCCTTGAATCAAAACTGATTGCAAGTGTACAAAGTGTACAGCTATGGTGCAAAAGATCAAAACCATTAATGCTGCATCACAGAAACCAAAAATTTCATAGATAAGCCTTTACATCTAGAAGTGCTGATACATTATTTCTCTCTGGTTTCCCTTTTTATTTTGTTCGCATTTACTAATACGTATGAAGGTAAAAGTTTTAAATGTCTATGTTCCCAAAAAGGGATTATTAGACTTATATGTCTCTACATTGCCTACAGAAATTTGGGATAAATTAGTATTTTGGATTATATCTCAAAACATCAAGAGCAAAAGATAGAAGTTAGAGTGCAGTTTATACTTTTATATTAAATATTGTCATTTTTGTGCATTGGAATCTGTTCAACGGCATGGAGTGTTCTAAGATTCTGGTTTGAATTAGGTATTTCACATGCAAGTTTTCTAAA